>NC_090025.1:137905757-138068257 GCF_037176765.1 Anolis sagrei | reverse complement strand
AGAAGGGAGGAAAGGGGGGAAAGTGGCAGGACCGGAAGCGGGAGCATCCTTTCTCCTTCCCTCTGTGATTTCCATGCTCTTCTTCCGCATTCGGCTAACAGAAGGAGACTCCATATTATCCGAAATTTTTTGTAATCCAATGTTCTGCTGGTCCGTTTATGTCAGGTAAGCAAGTCTCTACTGTACATCATTTCATCCCAACAAGAACAGTCTCTAAAAATACTGCAATCTGAATACTACAAAAAGATATGTACTAGACTCGGTGACAAAGGCCAAAGTACTGTACACAGAAAACAGATTTTAACTAGATAAGCCATTAGATGCTAGAAGGAGAGGAAAATGCAAGGCCAGAGAAAAGAAAGGAGGAAGGCAAAAAAGGACAGAGATTTCTGGTGAAAGAGAAAAAATACCCTATGATTTCCTCCCCCAATAGTTTCATCTCTGCAAATCTTATGAGATACTGAAAGAAACGGAACCAAAAAACCTAGAGTAATACAGTGTGCTCTTGGCATCTGCTGGGATTTGGTTCCAGGACGTCTTGTGGATACCAAAATCTGCGGTTATCAAGTCCCATTATATACAAAAATTTAATAAAATTGTGTCCCTTATATAAAATGGCAAAATCAAGTTTTGCTTTTTAGATTTTTATTTTTTTTAATTCAGGCCATAAAAGGCCGACTGTAAAGCAGTCATGGGTTATTTTAAGAAATATTCCATTTCTTTTTATTTAAAGTAAAAGGAGATTGTGGTGAAGTAACACATTCAAAAGTGAAGACAAAAAGTCAGTCTACAGGAGGGTGTCTTTGCTTGGAAGGCAATGGCTGTATTTCTTTAGTTCTAAAGATGCACTTTTCCCCCATATAAATATCTCTAAAAATGGGATGCATCTTAAAATTGAGGGTGCTTTATTATATGTGTCGGGCTGGGCTTTAGCATAGCAGGTTAACCACCAACTGCATCTGCATCTGCAGTAAATCTTGCCAATTGAAAGGCTGACAGTTCAAAGCCTGGGTCAGGGTGAGCCCAGCTTCTGCCTACCTAGCAATTTCAAAAACAGCAATGTGAATAGATAAATATGTACCGCTTAAGCAGGGAGGTATTTAAGGCACCCATAAGAAAATGCCAGAAAAATGCCAACGATTCGATGAAGGAGGAAGTTTAGAAACAAAAGCTCTTTGGCAGGGAAAGTGGAGCAAAACACCCCCCCCCCCAAAAGCCGGAACCAAGCACAGCCTCCAAGATGCAGAAGACAGGAAAGCCTATATACAACTCTATGTACAGTTGTCTGTCTTGTCAGTGTATAACGGTATGGAATGTTTGCCGTATAATATGTGTTCTGTGATATGCTCTGAGGGTGAGAAAGGCGGAATATAAATACTGTAAATAAATAAAATTACACACACACACACACAGAGAGAGAGAGAGGGCTTTTTTCTGTTGGTGGTACTGAAATTAGTGTGCCTGTTACAATCGATGGCATATTACAATCAAAGAAATATAGGGAAAAAGGCAAGGTATAAATAAAGGAAATAAATAAATAAACAAACAAACATACCTACAAAGGTCAAAGGCTAACATTTGCCCAAAAGAAACATTTAAAACAAAGTCTGATCTCCAAAAACTATTGTGAATTACTGGATTACTGTGAGTTTTCCAGGTTACATGGCCATGTTCCAGACCTCACAACTTCTGAGGATGCCTGCCATAGATGTGGGCAAAACATCAGAAGAGAATGCTTCTGGAACATGGCCATAGAGCTTGGAAAACTCACAACAACCCAGTGATTCCGGCCATGAAAGTCTTCGACAACATATTGTGAATTAACTGAACTACCTGGCACAATAATCTTAAACAATTGCATTCAGTTCACGTTTATTTCAAACATTTTTTTTTTACTTTGACCATAAGAACTCAGGCATGATTAGAAGCAGTGGCAAGGAGGCATTTCTATTTTTTTTTTTTAAAAAACAATTTTTAAGAAATGGTTTGCTCACCTGCGACCACATTCTGAATATTTACCAATATTTTTTAATATTAAGGCAGCTGTTAATCGGATGTGTTTAGTAATTGGTCCCTCTTTTTCATCCTTAAACAGAAGAGAAAACAACATTAGGGCCAAGGGTGACAAAGTTTGCCTCCTTTCTATGCAATGCAGGGTTGCCTTTACTTACTGTGAAATCTCTGAAAACAAGGTTCCTTGATCCCCTCCTCAATGCCATGAGGGCGGCACTGGGATGATTGACAATGGCCTTCTGTGCTCTGGGAGTGGAAGAAGCACCCCCAACATTTGGTGGTCTAAAGAAGTCAAAAAGCAAGGAAATGGATTATAACATTGGTAGACTTGACAAGTGCTCAACACTGAGAAGGAACCACGCTCCTATATACTCATATTTAGATCTAGAAATGTTATTTTAAAAGCCAACCAACCCCCAAAACCTGAGTTATCAATTAATTATTACCCCAAAAAAAAAAAAAAGGGAAAAGGTGGCCAAGAGCACCACCTCAATGTGGAATGGCCCTCGACTTCTCCACTGGTCACATCCAAGTTCATTGCTTTGCTCCCAAAACCTGTCACTCAAGTTATACATGAGGTTTACTTATACATGTATATATGGTACGGTGAAGTCAGTCTGCAAATCTTAGTTTTCAACCAAGCCATTACTGTGCCATGAAAAGACACATAGTGTTAAATAACTAGCATCTTTTAAGTCTGGGTATGTTTCCAAATTATTTCCTTACTACATTGCCCACTTATGCCTACCCATTTGAATATTATGATAAAGTATCTTTTTGAATATGTTGTCAACCACACAGCTGAAGTATCTGGTGGGACTCAACTTTTTCCCTTTCACACTGGTATTCATACTAAAGCATCAAACTAAGAGAGGTTTACCAACTGGGAAGTCTATGCATGCACCCATCTTCACTTGGTCACTAGAGAACTTGTACCAAAAACCGTTTTCACAATAATGTTAAAAGGTATAAAGGGAGGCCATGGTAATACATGTCACCAAAAGAATGGCGGCCTAAAAACACTTTGAAATTGATACAGCACAAAGGGACAGCACCACACAACTTTTATGGTTCATACAACAGCTTCTCGTGGTGTTCAAACACATTTGTGGATTTGTGCTAAGGGTGACAGGGGATTAACTGTGCTCTGTCATAGGGATTACTCTATAAGATCATTTAAAATGAAACAATGCTGCTCCAAATATCCAGTGGTGCTTGTCAGTTGCTAGATCATCAATCCTGTACTGAACAAGAGTGACTTCAGTTGGCACTGGAACTGTATGGGGATTTGGATTTAGATCATAATTGGATAAATAATGATGAAAGATGTAAGGGAAAGAATTAGATCAGTAGATTTAGTTGGAGTCTAAGGCATTGGGTATTCTATAAAAATTGGGAGAAATAGTGCTTCGCATCCATAGAAGGGCACACGTTTTGTACATAAGGCATGCTTGATTAAAATCCACAGATCAGTAAGCAAGAGGTTACCGAAAAGGAGGAGCTCAGTGGGCTCTGGCAATTCAGATCATGGCTTCAATAGCCTGCTGACTCTGACTTTTACCTTGCTTCACCCTGGACTGCAAAATTTCACAGATTTCATCTGATAAGCTTCACGCTGTAATCCTAAACATATTTACTTTACAGTAAGTATGCATAAGATTCTGATTGTAGACAATTAATGAGGATCATGCCCCTTACTTTGTGGAAGATTTTGAACCTCCCGCTTGTCCGTGTTCTTCTTGCTTTAGTCCTGCTAGGAGAGCATCTTTTGAGCAGTGTTTATCCTGTTTGAGGGGGTTAAAAATATTATTACTATACAACATAGGCTCAACAGAGAGAAAAAAAATGCAGAGATGCAGTGCAAAGCTATCACAACCCTGGGTTGAATGCAAATTGGTGGTCATTCATGCACATTCACAGGCAAGTCGCACCTGCCCCAGCCAGCATGGGCAATGGTGAAGATTGCTGGGAACTGCAGTCCAGTTGCAGGATGGCTGCATGATTTCCATCCCCGCTATGGACATTTTTAAGGACAGGTTGCTTAATAAGTATTTCATTATACAGCTCTACTGTCTGAGGACTTATGCATAGTAGCTTTAGAAAACTCTGATGCTGTAGGCAGGGAATTGGTGCTTGCACTTTGCTCCTAAAGGTGAAGTCATCTCTAGATCTAGATTCTATAGCGCGTCCCAACCAAAGACACCCTACTGATGCAATGGTTCAACACTAACTCAACACAGAGGTAAATAATGGGATTCTCTAGTATGCATATCCTTTTTTTTTTAAAGAGCAAATACTTCCTTAATTGTCCTATTCATTCTTACTGATAGCAATTTTCAAGAAAGCTGCAGGGTGCTGGCAGTGGGAAGGGAAAGATGGATTGATTATATAGAAGCCACTAGATGAATTCCCATTGTATTCAAGTCCCTTCTTTGCAGTCGCACTAAGCAACAGTTTCATGGAAGGATGTATGAGTCTTGCTATAAAGAGGCCCTGGGATTCTAAAGATGAAAGCACCCAGTTTGGAAGAAGCATCCATTATAAGATGCTCTATAAAGAGAGGCAACATGGAGTTGCTTTAGAGCTCCCTGACAGAAAAATCCCAAGGATGCTCTCTGTAGGTCTGCCTTGAAACATTATTTGGAAACATCAAGTTGGTTAGTTAAAAATGTGACTGGTGAATAACTGACAGCTGTTAGGCAGTTATACTGGATGCAACCAGAGCATTGCTTGGCCCAATTTGGTATTGGTACTGGAACTTTTAACCCTAAATAGTCAGATACAAGCATTAATGGACTACTTTACCTTATATCGGTAATTTGTCTGTGGAACAAATTAGGAGATCAAACATACAGTAATGGTTTTTTTGTTAGTGGTTTGATGTTCTCCAATCACAGAAACCCACCAGGTGTGAACTAAAGATCACTTTTTTATCTTGATTTATAAGTAAGTTAAGATTTTATCAGGTTATATTATATATATGGGATTCAATGTTAATATTGTTTTGATATCTGCTAATTTCTTCTTGTATCAGCTTTATCACTGCTTTCTTGTTTTTGCAACCAATTTTGGTTGCGTTTACTGTTTGCTACGCAGATATACTTTGAAAGACACTCTGCAAATACCAAAATAAATTAATGAATTTTTGTTGATCTGGCATGGCTTTGAAGTATTCCGGGGGGGGGGGGGGGGGCACTCCTTTGTCTATTGCTGCTGTTTTGTGATCAGTGTCCTTGGTATCACTTAGGGCAAAAAGACTAATTGTGCTAATTGTTTGGTTTCCACTGCCTTCAATCTCATTGTTAAAAATTTAAAGCTGTAAATCTTTAGTTGGTTCAGTTTCAACTATCACAAGCTGCCTTGAGTCCCAGATTGGGAAAAAGTGGGATTTAAATAACAGTACTAGGAATAATTAACAACAATGTTACCTGTAAGTGGGTTATGAAGGAAAACCTTTGCCGCTGGAAAGGTTCACAGCCCTCCCATAAACACTGCCCAGGATAAACATCTTTTCCTCCATGCTCTGTTGCTGCATGATAGAAAACCTGGGCTGGTGTTTGAAACCACCTAGTAAATAAATGTAAGGTGTTTTTAGAATCATTGAAAATAAATATTTTGCTAACACTTCAGTTCTGAAAAATAAAAAAGCAATCAGTCAATATGTTGTAAAAATACATTGTTCATAAATTCTACATAACACTGCCAGAAGCCTTTCACACAGTTGTCTCTGTGGCAGAAGAAGGTACAATACTAATTGGTAAACTAACAAATGAATTCATATATTTTTGTAAGCCTTTAAAGCAGTAATTCTCAACCTGTGGGTCCCCAGATGTTTTGGCCTTTAACTCCCAGAAATCCTAAGGGCTGGTAAACTGGCTGGGATTTCTAGGAGTTGTAGGCCAAAACACTTGGGGACCCACAGGTTGAGAACTACTGCTTTAAAGACTTCTCTAAGATGCTGTTTGCAAAACTTCCCCCTTATGCAAGCAAAGGTCTCAATTATACTGAAGAGTCTATTCAACCTGCGACATGAAAATGAGGGTGCATACTAATCATAGGAAAATATATCTCTCTCCAGAGGGCTCTGAGAAAGACTACTGAGGGAACAAGATATGAGAGTTATCACATGGTGCCTAGTATAGAAAATACGGATAGAAAACTATTTGTCAAAAGAGAGGAACACTGAGTTGCTCAGTGAAATTGATTAGTAGATTTGGGACAGATAGAAGAAAGTGCTTTCAAAAGACAGCATTTCAGTGTATAAAGGTGTGAGATGTTCATTGCCTTAGATAGCTTTAATAAGATATTTAAGTTGCCACCCTCATGGCAATAGCAGAAGGATGTTGCTGTTTTCTTTTCCTTATTATGAACTTCTTAGGGACATGGCTGAACTGTATGTGGATCCATGATGTGATTCAAACTTGAGCAAGACTCTGCATGTATGTACTGAAAGGAACAAACAAACAACAATCCCTTATAGGGGAGACAATGAGTGTTGACTCGGAAAAAAAGTTCCATCCTCCCCTTAAATAAAAATTATGAATATACTGTAGTGAAAAGAGCATGATTTTCTTCAGATGAAGTTCTGTGAACCATTAGAAAGCAACCCCTTCTCTTAACCCAACTGATGGTAATCTACTTTATGTTCCATCATCACTCACTAGTTTCCTAATGAAACTACACTGGAGACTGTCAATGCTTCTAAGTTAGAAAAAGAGTTATGGGTGGAAGACTCTGAACCTCCATAGGCTTTATAGTCTAAAGCAGACCTGCACAACCTGTAGCCCTCCAGGTGTTTTGGACTTCAGCTCCTAGAATTCCTGACCACTAGACAAGCTGGTTAGGGCTTCTGGTAGTTGGAGTCCCAAACACCTGGTTGTGCAGGCCTGGTGTAAAGATTTACTGCCTCAACAGGCAGGTAGGTGGACAGCTTTTGACAGTCAACTTGTCAAACTTCTTAGACGATGAATAATCTATAGGTCAGTATGTAATCAATCCATCTACACCTATGTGTAACTCACAGAGTGCCAATACAATAAACCTTTTTTACAATTCCTTCATGATATGATTCCCAAGGGTTTTTTTTTTTTGGGGGGGGGGTGGCCATCATCTAGAAAAATGTGGAAAACCCCTTTATGTAAATAATACATTGTCAGTCCTATACAGGCCTTTCAAAGTGATCCAACCAACAATTACATATATCATATTAAAATAACAATTGGAAAGGGCTTATGGAAACACAGCGCTTATGGAAACACACTTACTTTTTACATGATTGCCAAAGACACATGAAATTCTGTCCAGGTTTTTTTGCATGTTCCACATGAGGACTTGGTACAGCATACACAGAAGGCGGCAAACTGACAGGTGGGCCTTGGACTTGCATTGTCGGTACCGGTGTGACAGGTGTGCTCTGTGGAAAAAAGTTTAAAATAGTAAGGAGTGAAATTTCACTTTGCTTTGCTATTTACTGAATAGTGCAGCATTAGGTAACAAGTATAAGCAAGTATGTATTTTGTTACCGATACCCATGAATCCCTTGACTTGAAATAGTATAAAGAAAACAAAGACTGGGGAAATGTTGAGCTACGCAGTATACAGATTTTTCCAGTATTCTACAACTTCCCTATTTTTATTTTCTAGGTTCAACACAGAATACGTTACAGCTGTTAGAGAACTTTACAGATAGAAATCTTTATCAAAATACTGCAAGTCTTATTTAACAAAACAATGTGAATTTGGCAACATTTTTTCAGAGTGAATACTTTAAAACTTCTATAACACCACCATATATTTCTAGCTTTTCTTTTCAATACTTCATAGAATGACAAACAAAGCTAAAATAGTTGAAAGTTTTTATCTACATTTTCACTATGGATATGTCACATGTATGCGTAACATGAGAGGGAATGAGGCTGTGTAAACCTTTAACCTCAAAACTCATCTTCATCTGAGCAATGAGACAGACCAGATAACTGCTTCAGATTTCCTATACTACTTAAAGAAAGAAAACCACATTTGAGAGCTGTCCTGCAGATATAACTTCAGCAAGTAAAATACTAGCATGTCAAAGGCAGAATCCTTTTCTTTGATATCTGTGTTGATTTCCATTGTTGTTTTTGTTTTGTTTTTGTTTTTTTGCTGTTATTGTCATCGTTCCTTTTCTTCTCAATGAGATACATTACAGAAGACACCATACACTACTTGGTGAAAGTATCATCTGTATATTTTTTAAGGTGACAACTGAGACCTATAGCCTCTCTAAAATATTGACAATATAGACAATATGGTCATGTTGCTCCACACATTAGACTGTGTTTAGCTTTGGGACTTGTGACGTATCATGGCAGCTTCTTTCATATCATGGCAGCTTCTCTATCCTTCCCTAAATATGATATATAGAAGGTCCAGGTAAATAGACTAGGTCATGAGTATCTCAATAGAGCAAAGGTACCATCCTAGAGGAGACTACAATTCATGGACAGTTAGGAATGTTAATATTTTACTGTTCTGTCCTTATAAATGGGGGCAATTTCCAGTCTTCTCCCTTGCTGCAAAAAAACACATACTTCTGCACATGTCTTGCCTTGTATTTACACATCCTGAAGTGGTTTGTGAAACTATTCTGCCCAATAATACACATGAGACTAGTGAAACGGTCCAAAAAAGACTGTTTAAAGGAAGCCATGTGTTTTTGTGTGTGTAAGACTGCTGATCTGTTGCTTCTTCTTATTTTCAACACGTAAAACAGCAATCTAGCACAAGAAACAAATATGGCTTTCTACAAACAATGGGTTTTGACACCGAATTACACTATTATCACAAACAAGCATGTGTATTACTGTACAGAGTAATTTTCCAATATAATACAGGAAATGGCAAAAACGGCACAACATTCTCAACATTACATCGTTATTCTCAATATTATATCTAGCTAACTATAGCTTTCTATTCTTGCATAAAACACATCTGCTGTGCTCATTTATGAGGGTTGCCTTCGTCTTCTGTGTAGCACTGTATGGATGTTGCTATGAAGAGCACAACTCATTTCAACCAGAGTCTAACATTCAAAATATTTAAAAACTCTCCATTTGTGAGCATTAGGACTATCTGTTTAGAAATACTCCTGATATAAATCCCAGGGACAACTTCAGATGATATCATTAAGCATATACATTTAGCATACATCAAATAAAACTCTCAAGAAATTTAAAAAAAACACCTTCTGGTTGGAAAGTATTTTTTTCTCCACTCTGGACTGAAGAATCCTATCCCTGTATTTCTATGCATCTAGTATTCCTAGATTTGCGGGGCTTGAGGAATGCAAGGCTGGGGTGAAAACTGCTGGAAGAAACATTAACAACCTTAGATATGCAGATGACACCACTTTGATAGCCGAAAGTGAGGAGGAGCTGAGGAGCCTTCTAATCAAGGTGAAAGAAGAAAGCGCAAAAGCTGGGTTGCAGTTAAACATTAAAAAAAACCAAGATTATGGCAATAATGATTGACAACTGGGAAATAGAGAGAGAAAACATGAAGGCAGTGACAGACTTTGTATTTATAGGTGCAAAGATTACTGCAGACGCAGACTGCAGCCAAGAAATCAGGAGACGCTTACTTCTTGGGAGGAGAGCAATGACCAATCTTGATAAAATAGTGAAGAGTAGAGACATCACACTGGCAACAAAGATCTGCATAGTTAAAGCAATGGTATTCCCCATAGTCACCTACGGATGTGAGAGCTGGACCATAGGGAAGACTGAGCGAAGGAAGATAGATGATTTTGAACTGTGGTGCTGGAGGAAAGTACTTAAGAGTGCCTTAGACAGTGAGAAGATCCAACCAATCCATACTTAAGAAATAAAACCTGACTGCTCATTGGAGGGAAGAATAGTAGAGGCTAAGATGAAGTACTTTGGCCACATCATGAGAAGAAAGGAAAGCTTAGAGAAGACAATGATGCTGGGGAAAATAGAAGGAAAAAGGAAGATGGGCCAACCAAGGGCAAGATGGATGGATGGAATCCTTGAAGTGACTGGATTGACCTTGAAGTATCTGGGGGTGGTGACGACTGACAGGGAGCGCTGGTGTGGACTGGTCCATGAAGTCATGAAGAGTCGGAAATGACTGAACGAATGAACAATAAATATTCCTATCTATGGATCTCTGTTCTGAAGCAGACACTTTTGACTTTAATTGGACATATCCTACTTTCAATGTACTAATAATGTAACATATCCCAAGGCATAGTTTCAATGTTTTCTTGACAGAAGGGCAGCAAAGAAGACACAGAAATGGAAGAAGAAGCAGGACTGTGAATTTAGTAAGGATTAGAAGTTGAAGGAACAAGAGGGAGACAAAAAGAGAGGTGGAAAGAAGGCAGATAAAGAAGTAAGGGATAAACAGGGTTTTGCAAAAAGGAAGATTTGTGCAAGTAGGAAATTTTAATGGGAGAAAGGAAGAAGGATCGCGAAAGACTAGAAATTTTATTCCATCTTGATGTCCAGAGATGAGGGCCAGACCCTGTGATCAGGGATCTTAGTGAACATTCATTTTCATTCTACTTTATGGCTAATCAAGTCATGGAAGAAACAAATAGCTTAAATTACGTATATAGAATGCAATCATTTAAGCAAATGCAAACAATCAAAGCATTTGTAAAAAAAAATCCCAAATCATCATGCTATTAGTTAATATTAAGAAACAATTGAATGTCAGGGATGTAGGACAACACATTGTTTTGCATCCATAGAACAGCATGACTAGCTGTATCAAGACCTTTCCTTGGCTCTGATAAGTCTTTGCCATATAGCAATTCATGCAGTTACAGCATTTTGTACATCTCCTAACAAATACATATAAAATATAGAATCCAGGCATGTCAACCCTAAGAAATCAAACAAGAATCTGTAAATTAAAATAGTGACAGAAGTGAATTTTAAGCAGACATTTTAAACACATCTTAGATTCTTTTAAAAAGACTTCCTTATATCAGTATAACCATAACATTTTGATTATTCTTTATCACAGAGCACTAGTTTGACACCAAAGCTACCAAATCAATTATAAAGTGCAGTTCATTCCTCTTAGAAAGAAACAAAGGAAAGCCAAGCATATACAAAACATTCCTCAGCACCTAACATAAATACATTGAGAAAACATGAATTGCATGCATGCAGGGCAGAGATTATTAGGACTCTGAAAATTGGACTGCCTGCTTAACATCACATTTTTGCTGAACAGACAATAGTTTATTAAAGTTTTGATTCTCAATATTGCTTTGCTCTTCAAAAGCTATCAGCGACTAAATAGCAAGCTTCATCATGTAATCTGTGGACTTTAATAGCTCCATACACAATGCATAATACTCACAGAAGCTATGTACCTATTTTCTAGCAAATAAGTGCACCAAATCAAGACAAGGCAGCAGCCAACAGAATTGCCTGAAACCTTTATTAATTTACTTTTCTACAAAAATCTAGTTAAATAAAATCGTATTTAAGAAGAGGGAAACAGAAAGGGAAGAAGTGCTATTGTTAGATTCAAATCTTGAATCTTCAGTTCTGGAAACATTTTCTCAATATCTGATCACATTTACAGGGAGAATGGAAGCATAGCAAGAATCTACAGATACATTGTGGGAATGCTGGCTAAAATCCAATTATCAATCCCAAACACAATACACAAACTAAATCAATGGTAACTTGGTAAATCAACAAGTATGCATGTTGCATTGATTTAATAGACCCATTCTAGCATGGATGGACAATGAGATTTAGATCTAGGTTATGTTTTAAAAGAGCTGAGTAATACAGTTCTGAGCTCTTCCTTTTCTCCCCAAAGAACTACCTTTAAGAAAATACACAAGAGATGCAAACATGTAAGGAATAATTTAAGGTCTTTTAAAAAAAAGGAGTTGTTCAGATGAAGTGTCTATGGGGCCTTCCAGATAGGCCCTATATCCCAGGATCTGATTCCAGGTTTTTTGTTTATCCCAGATTATCTGGCAGTGCGGACTCATATAATCCAGTTTAAAGCAGAAAACCTCAGATCAGATCCTGAGATACAAGACCTGTGTGGAAGGCAAACTTTCACAATGTGTTTTTGCCATATAATCTTGTTTCAAACATCAGAATCAACAATGTGTTCTTTTACTTTCTTAAACTCCTACTGGATTTTAATTAGTCACTTATTGTATTAATGAAACCATGTAACATTTATTTAATACTCTTCCAGAGACAACCTAAGGAAAAACATGTATTCAACTTCATTATTAATGGATGGGGAGGTAGGAACCTTGAACTGAGCTCTAAAATAACCTGGCCATTCACGTCCTTCATAAAATAATGGCAGTGCATATTTCTCTGTCTAGGTTAGGAGATCAATAACTTTAGTATGTACTAGTTGCAGCTTATACTTATTATAGTTTGCATACTGCTATGAAAAGGCACGTTCATCTGAGTAGTACATTTAAAGTAACTGTGTAACTGTGTCAACTCTGGGAATCAATTTTGTGCCACTGGGATCTTTGGGGAGCTGTACAAACTGGCCAAAAATGAGAGGGAGAAGAAAGAAACCATAGCTGCCTCTGTAGCAAATGCTGGGGAGTAGTAGTGAAATGTCCAGAGGGCACAGGGCTGTGAGTTACGATACCAAAATAAGAGTCAACTGTCAGTTCTATCAGCTTCTATGAACAAAAGGATATGGGATGTCATCCTGCTATTTGCCTTGGACCAACTTTGCATAAGGTTGCTAGATAGATAGATAGATAGATAGATAGATAGATAGATAGATAGAGACAGACAGACAGACAGATTGGTGTGTGTGTGTCAAAATTAGATTTAGTATGCCTAGTTATCTTTTTAAAAGGGAGGTGTCATTTCCTTCTGTTCTTTCTTTTTATCATCTAGTGCTGAGCTGAGGACCTAGCTAAAAAAGGATAGGTCCAGTAGTGGGGCTTTGCTAGGCCCTAGTAATGTAGATATCTAGAAATGAGTTGGCAATTAAATTATAGTTATGGTGCCGTTTGCATGGGAGAATGGAAGCATACTCCCAAGCTCTTCACCTTTTTAGGTATTGATACATGAACGTTAATTGTAATACGAGATTACCCTGCTTTTTCAGTAAACTGATTTTGTACGGATTATTATTCAAAGACACAAAAATGTGGCCTTTTAAAAAACATTACTGAGTACAATTCAAAGATATATATATTATTCAAACAGAAATAATTATGTGATAATCATAAATGTACATATGTATCGTAAAACAGATATTGTGACCCATTTTAGCATTAGCATTAAGTATGTTCCTGGTTAAATTTGAGTTGGGAGGGAATAGATACTATTTCTGACATACTATTTGTATGGTTAGCAATATTAACACTAACAAAAAAAAGATTTCTCTTTTTTCCCACCATAAAGGAGTAAAACATTTTTTTCTGTTTTCCATTTATTAATTCATAAAAGTTTCAAATATAGTGAAGATTGGAATTATTACAAAAATCTTTTAGAAAAGCTAGAGACAACCAAGAATGCATCTTTTTTTTAAATTTCAGACTCTCTACATTTTAAGAAGTTCTGTATTTTAATCTTTGGATTAGCAGATATGCAAATATGGCAAAATCAAAGAGCCTAATATAGAGTTTTAAAAATTAAAATTAATCCAATGAACCATTACTCCTAGTTGTAACTAATATCAAATGCTACCTGAAACCATTTGTTTTCCATTTATCCATTTTGTACATTAAAATAAACCATCCCTTGAATTGGAAAACAAACAAAACAAGTGATAATATCTCTCCTCTAAACATATACATATATGTGGCTGCTCAGAAGAGAATACGAATTACTAGATGTGTATAATAAAATCTTAGGCATCGTTTACACTGGGTTAGTGTTGAACAAGTGAACAATCCCTCTGAAAGACATTGGCTCTTTCTAGATACCTGAAGGGGCTTGCTGTGATGTTTGATGACACTATCTGCCCAACAATACTCCCAGGCTGACATCTGATTGTAAGTTTGAATGGGACAAAAGGTTCACATATAAGTACTGGGGTTCCATTCTTGAAGTTCAATGAGCAATAGAGGTATTTCCTCTGAAATTCAGCAGCATTAATGGTGCATAAAGAGTCACATATTTCAAGCAGTATATGCCATACAGAAATGAAAGTCCAAAGAGAGCTATTGATATAAAGGTCACAGTAAACATTTACAAAATATTACAAGTAGGCATTCTGTTGGTTAATTCCAACTAGAGTAGACCCATTCAATTGACAGTTGAGTGGTGAGTCAATGCACAGGTAAGTTTCACTAAATTAATGGCTCTACCCTGGCCAGGACTAACAAGAGAATTTAGGTCACAGGATAATATGTGTAATATTCATTATTTTCTTCAACTTGAACAGTAAGAATAAATACCAAGTTCAAAATGAATACGTTTTCTGTACCCATTATTGCAGTGGTTCTCAACCTGTGGGTCCACAGATGTTTTGGCCTTCATCTCCCATAAATTTTAACAGCTGGTAATCTGGGTGGGATTTCTGGAAGTTATAGGCCAAAACATCTGGGGACCCACAGGTTGAAAACCACTGCATTATTGCCAAAGGTCTTATACATGATAATGGTAACAGAATAACTTTAAGTGAAAACGGAGCTTAAGCAAATTAACAGCAAAAATATCATGTGCCAGTTTCTTAAACCTAAACAAAATGAAAATAAACAATCCTCTTGGTTATGAGATTCTATGGTTGAATAGGTATGAATGTTCAACTATAGTCAGGTCAAAGTTTATTTTAATATCACCATGTTTGGCCTGATCACATGCTTAGTTCTATCCTTCACTCCTGAAGTGAAGTAATGAAGTCAATCTGTTGCAGAAATTTGCAATACATTAAAACAAAGGGACTTTCATGAGAGCACTTTGGATGGCAAGTTCTGACATATTAACAATGTATATTTTTCTGAATGTCATAGAATCCTGTTGGTACTCTCTGCTAGTGGTTGTATTTATCACATAATTCTGATGTTTGGCAGAAATAGACCCCCCCCCCCCAAACCCCACCAGCTCTTATCGGCATTTCTTCAACACCTCACTTCTGTTAGAGCTGCTACATCCATTATTTTTTTCCTCCTGGCACACCATCTGCTGGGATATGAATGCCATTGTAGTGCACTCATAGGATTCTGTCTTGAATTTATCTATTTCTAGATAAATGCTATAAAGTGTACAAAAGGAAGATCATACTTTGTCCTTAATAAAACAGTAAACTTACTTCCCGCCAAGTCACTTATTTTAGATGTCAAGATATTGGGACTATTTGGGTGGCAAAATAAGCCAAAAATTGTAGCTTACCAATTATGAGCCACAAAGAAATGATCAATCGCTCCTATTAGGAGTGAGGGTGGCCATAAGTGTTATGTGAATGTCATTTCCAATCTGTCTTATTTCTCTCCCAGCAAACTAGAGAGAGAATCTGCAATCTGTTTTTGAAATTCTTCTTTCTCTCTGGTTAGTTGGAAGATAAACTAATTGTTGCACACTTGAATAGCAGACTAAGAACCTAGAGAGATTTAGTTTCTTTAGTTTGTTCGTTAGTTTGTTTCACAAACTAACAAGATTGTTTAGTTTGTTTCACAAACCAGATCCCTGGGGTTTTCTGTGTTGCTTGACTGAGCCTAAAGTTCTCCAGAATCCAGTTGTGAAAGTTAAGAAAGATTGTTCAAACACCATTATCCTTGTTGTCCCAATTTAAGTCAAGATTAAGTCCTTAGCCTCTCACTTTTAAAAATTGGGGTGAAGGGGAAAATAGAGTAACAATAACTTGAGGACAGCTGGAGTTATACCTGCATTGCCTTAAGTAATCCATATAATGAAGTACAGAGGTATGCCCTAACAGACCTCAAGGAAAGGACCCATGTTATCGTTCAGATAAAAAACCAAGAGTGTCATAATACATTCTGAGCAATGGGAGCACAACAAAACGATTATAACTCAGAGTGTAGTGGAACTGTCACTGTTATCAGAGAACATAGATCACAAAACAAACTCTCCAATTTTTTTGAGAAACGATCCTAATAATCTATGCTCAAGATGGAAAAACATGTATTCAGTTTCCTTAATATTATGGAATAAAATAATGCAGCAAACCAAAACAACCAATATTCTCAGCAGGGAAATAGCGTAGCCAACAGGGACTTCAAATAGAACAGTAAAAAACACAGATCAATACTTGATAGGTGTTTCCAACACTACTGGTAAACAAGACACTTTATAATGTGAAGAAAAAGGAATAGGTTAAGAATGGAAATGTATATTTCTTTTATACTATTGCTATTTCTGTGCTTCATTGACCTATTTTATTTGTATGCCTCACTAATTATGTTTCTGTAAAACAGAGCAACTTGAAAGAGCCCAGCATTAAATCATTATAGAAATAATGAAAAATGATCTATATCTTTGTCATACTAAAACATTAAGTCAATTTTTACTACACATACAAAGAATTGAACATTTCCCCCTTCTTAACAAGAACATAGAACACAATGCGCAGAGCTATAACTATTAGTTATTTCCACAAAAAATAATTTCAATGAAACCAACTGCTGTTTAAGTAATAAAAGGTATTCTCTATTGATATGTTAACCTTGAAACAAATTTTAAATCAAACAAGCAAAATGTAAATTAAACTATTTCATAGCAATTAAAAAAAACTTAACCAGGAACATAGAGGAACAAGGATTGTTACCATAAGTGGTCTGTCAGTAGATTAGAAGAACAATAATTGTTAGTGTAGTTCTTACAGTTAGGAAAATGCAACATAAAGTTGTCCAGAAATGTCAGTTCTGGGACATATTGACATTTGTTCACTATTGGTTGATGCAATTATGACATCACAACTCTTTTTCTGACTGCTGACCTCCCTGCTATTGTGATGGACTACTACTGGCTTCCACCATTACTCTGCTGGCTACAAAATCTTGTCCTGACAGTCTGTATTTAGGGACAACAAGCTGGCAATTATTGTGTAGAAGATGAGGAACACAAAGATAAATCTGTTAGTTGAAGATCCCATTTAATTCTTCTCAGGACATTTCACTCTCTGCAACTACATGAGAGCCAAGGAAAAAGAAGTGCAACTGTTTATAGTTTAGCTTTATCACTAGACTAGTTCTATGTATGATATTGAACATTTTAATATTTATAAGCACTTTATTACCTCTAGTCACTGACACACACCCAACACACACACCCCAACTCCCCATAACTTGTCTTAGTGGAGGAAAAGTAAGTATAAAATGTGGCTGGGCTCAGCCCAAGAGTTTATTTTAAGCTACTAGGGCTGAGTCACAGAACATGTCCAGTATATCAATTAATAACTAATAATAATAATAATAACAACAACAAAAATATTTGTAACCCACCCTATCTCCCCACTGAACTACTGCAGCCTGTTGAATATACTTGATCATTCACCCACACAGACACAAAGCTATGATGACACAGCACTGCTTCTTTTCATTCAGTGCCTTTCACCTAGATATACTATCAGTTTCTTTACTTAGGGATTAGACTTTAGGAAAGTAGGAATGTTTCTCCAGAAACACCATCTCCAGTGCACTTGATGACTGGAATTTTCTAACCTTCAGCATTTGACACACTTTTGAGATTTATAAAATTACAAGAGACAAATTCAACATGAATGCCTAGATTAGGGGGGGGGGGGCTTTTCCACTGCAGGACCTCAGTTATGGAATAACCTGTCCTTAGAGGCTTGACTGGTGTCATTCCAGAAATAAGTAAAAACATGCTTGAAGCTTTAAGAGCCTACAAATATAAATATAAAGAATATAAATAAAGCATATTATTATTATTATTATTATTATTATTGAGTAGTTTTGTAAAAATCTCTGGTTATATGGTTTTGAATCATTCTAAACTGTTTTAAACTGTCTACTTTTAACTTTACATTTCCTCTTAAGATGTATTTTAATGTTTACATTGTTTAAAATTGGTGACAGTTATTTTATTGTGTACTACCATAAGAACTTTGGATACAGGGTAGGGTTTAAATAATAATATAATAACCAAGGAAACCATGTGGCGATGTCATAATATCATCCAACAGAACAATGTTTACAGTCTCTCTCCAGGACCACAGTAACCAGTTTCTATAATATACATTTTCACAAAAACTATAAATATACTGGCAACTCTTATTCACTCAGTTCTTGTGGGTTTTTTCGGGCTATATGGCCATGTTCTAGAGGCATTTCTCCTGACGTTTCGCCTGCATCTATGGCAAGTATCCTCAGAGGTGAGGTCTGCTGGAACTGGGGAAAAAGGGGGTTTATATATCTGTGAAATGACCAGGGTGAGACAAAGGGCTTTTGTAAGTTGGGCTAGGTGTGAATCTTTCAATTGACCACCTGATTAGCATACAATGGGCTGACTGTGCCTGGAGCAAACTCTTCTTGAAAGGTGATTAGATGTCCCTGCCTGTTTTTCTCTCTGCTGTTTTTGCTGTTGCAATTTTAGAATTTTTTAATACTGGTAGCCAGATTTTGTTCATTTTCATGGTTTCTTCCTTTCTGTTGAAATTGTCCACATGTTTGTGGATTTCAATGGCTTCTCTGTGTAGTCTGACATGGTGGTTGTGAGAGTGGTCCAGCATTTTTGTGTTCTCAAATAAAATGCTGTGTCCAGGTTGGTTCATCAGGTGCTCTGCTATGGCTGATTTCTCTGGTTGGAGTAGTCTGCAGTGCCTTTCATGTTCCTGGATTCTTGTTTGGGCGCTGCGTTTGGTGGTCCCTATGTAGACTTGTCCACAGCTGCATGGTATACGGTAGACTCCTGCAGAGATGAGAGGATCCCTCTTGTCCTTTGTTGAACGTAGCATTTGTTGGATTTTCTTGGTGGGTTTGTAGATTGTTTGTATGTTGTGTTTCCTCATCAGCTTCCCTATGCGGTCAGTGGTTCCCTTGATGTATGGCAGGAACACTTTTCCTCTGGAGCGATCTTCATCTTGACTCTCGTGGCTTGTTCTTGGTCTTGCAGCTCTTCTGATGTCCGAGGTGGAATATCCATTGGCCTTGTAGAGCCCAGTTGAGGTGGTTCAGTTCATCTTGGAGGAGGTGGGTTTCACAGATTCTTTTTGCATGGTCTGTCAAGGCTTTAATGGTGCTTCTTTTTTGGAGTTTTTATGTAGATATCTATCTGTGTGTGTGGGTTTTCTGTAAACGGTGTGACCCAATTGTTGATCATGCATATAGAACAATACAAGGAGAAGATCAGAAAACTCCTGGACCCTACTATATACAGAAAACTTAAGCAAGACCCAACTTCCAAAATAACCAGAAAAACCAACACTCTAATTAAGAACTCCTCAATCAACTTTGACATACGACAGCAGCTATGTAAATCGGAAGCCCTTCCACCCAGGCTTTATGGACTCCCAAAAATCCATAAGGACTCCACCCCACTCAGACCCATCGTGAGTGCCATTGGATCCTCCACATATGACTTAGCCAAATTTCTTGCTGTACAGTTACAAAGCCACATTGGGCTCACAACACACTACATCAAGGACTCAGCCCACTTCATTGAAAAAATCAGCAATCTCAAGCTAAATACAAATGACAAACTGATCAGCTTCGATCTGGTGTCTCTATTTACCATGGTCCCAGTTGCAGACACCATGGCACTCATCAACCAGAGGTTCCCAGAAGACATCACGGCGCTGTTTCACCATTGCCTCACCACCAGCTATTTTCAGTGGGACAATGAATTCTACGAACAGAAAGATGGAGTAGCTATGGGGAGCCCTCTCAGCCCAGTTATAGCTAACTTCTACATGGAACACTTTGAAAAACAAGCTCTTGAAACAGCAACCAAAAAGCCCACTATATGGTTCAGATATGTGGATGACACTTTCACCATTTGGAGCCATGGAGAAGAAGAACTCAACAGGTTCCTGGAACATCTTAACAGCATCCACCCAAACATCCAGTTCACTATGGAAAAAGAAAAGGAAGGAAGACTGCCTTTTCTAGATGTTCTAGTCATCCGTAAACCAGATCAACAATTGGGTCACACCGTTTACAGAAAACCCACACACACAGATAGATATCTACATAAAAACTCCAACCATTACCCAAGTCAAAAAAGAAGCACCATTAAAGCCTTGACAGACCGTGCAAAAAGAATTTGTGAACCCCACCTCCTCCAAGATGAACTGAACCACCTCAACTGGGCTGTACAGGCCAATGGATATTCCATCTCAGACATCAGAAGAGCTGCAAGACCAAGAACAAGCCACAAGAGTCAAGATGAAGATCCCTCCAGAGGAAAAGTGTTCCTGCCATACATCAAGAGAACCACTGACCGCATAGGGAAGCTGATGAGGAAACACAACATACCAACAATCTACAAACCCACCAAGAAAATCCAACAAATGCTACGTTCAGCAAAGGACAAGAGGGATCCTCTCACCTCTGCAGGAGTCTACCGTATACCATGCAGCTGTGGACAAGTCTACATAGGGACCACCAAACGCAGCGCCCAAACAAGAATCCAGGAACATGAAAGGCACTGCAGACTACTCCAACCAGAGAAATCAGCCATAGCAGAGCACCTGATGAACCAACCTGGACACAGCATTTTATTTGAGAACACAAAAATGCTGGACCACTCTCACAACCACCATGTCAGACTACACAGAGAAGCCATTGAAATCCACAAACATGTGGACAATTTCAACAGAAAGGAAGAAACCATGAAAATGAACAAAATCTGGCTACCAGTATTAAAAAATTCTAAAATTGCAACAGCAAAAACAGCAGAGAGAAAAACAGACAGGGACATCTAATCACCTTTCAAGAAGAGTTTGCTCCAGGCACAGTCAACCCATTGTATGCTAATCAGGTGGTCAGTTGAAAGATTCACACCTAGCCCAACTTACAAAAGCCCTTTGTCTCACCCTGGTCATTCCACAGATATATAAACCCCCTTTTTTCCCCAGTTCCAGCAGACCTCACCTCTGAGGATGCTTGCCATAGATGCAGGCGAAACGTCAGGAGAAATGCCTCTAGAACATGGCCATATAGCCTGAAAAAACCCCACAAGAACTGAGTGATTCCAGCCATGAAAGCCTTCGACAATACATTGAACTCTTATTCATATTCTTCTATTTACTACTGATCACATGATTTGAGATTTCAATCAAAGATGTAGAAAAATTCTTATTACCATATATAATCATGTATAAGTCCAGACATTTTAGTAAAAAAAGCAACACAAAAAACCTGGGATGACTTATCTACAATCAATGTGAATACTATACCTTAAATCATTATCTTCTCTGAGTGGCAGAGAAGACAAGGCAATTGTATGTCTGGGGAGACTCCAAAAAAAAAAGAAAAAAAAGAAAGAAGAAGCATTGACTCCCTCTACATTCTCCACCACGGTGCTGCTTCTGGTTGTTGTTCTTTTTGAATGCCTGGGAGGGGAAATGGCAGCGGCTGCTGGGGTATCTGGCTGTCTGAAACAGCACTGATTTCTCCTTTTTGACCCTCAATTTATTCACAGGTGACATCAAAATCCATAATGTTGGCCTCAAAACCTGCCCTCAAATTATATATGAAGCTTGACTTATACATGAGTATCTACAGTAAACAGAAACTTTATTTCAAGATTTTCTACACCTCTGTCTTCAGCCCACAAAAAATAATACAGAAGTGAAAATGCAGATATTTTTGGGAGAGGAATTTCAGCAAGATAAACTACTACAGTTGTGTATATGGTGCTTGACTCCAACTCTTCCATCCAATGGTGCTTTTATTTTCAACAGATGATCAGAGCTGTTAAGAGCAACAGTGCTTCTTAGATATTGAGCAGGTGAATTCTGTCCAGTGTGGTATCTTCATTTTTCACTGACGCCCTGTTGAAATAACTCTGAAACCTTCTACATTCAGAGTCAGTCAACACTGAGTTACCTCCATGTCTGCCAAATGCCTCCTCACCTAGATCCTGTGCAGTCATCATTTTATGTGACCCAAAGAGCACAAATATACCACATTATCATCCTAAGGCACACACTGTAGTAGGGGGCAACCTTTCATTCAGAACAATTAGATTAACTGAAACCAAAGCAATTTAAATAACTGCCTATGGGCTCAGTCATTAAATAATGATTTACATTAAGGCAGAGAAAGGGACTGGTGTATATTTCCATTCTCCAGAATAAGCATGCATACTAACTGCACACTATCAATTTAAACTCAATGATTTTAACTACATATATGGCCCGTTTATAGAGCCTAGGAGTATATTCTGTTTCTTAACATGAACGAAAATTGCTCATAGGGAAATACTATTGTACAGGCTTTAGCTGTAAATTTCAGAATAACTTTCCACAAGCAAGATTGGAAATGATGGTTTAGTAAGCCCTTCAGATCCACATGAATTCTGTTCTGGGATACCCCACAGATGCCAAAAAGTACATAAGCAAGTTCTGTATTACTAAATGGCTGAGACATGCCTGTGGATGTTTCAGCATGTCCATGTTCACATTGCCATCATTTCATGAATAGAAAGTAACGATCGGTGGTTGGTAGATATCACAGATCTGGAGTCCATGGATCTGGAAGGTATACTGTACTAACCAAAATAATATTTCTGAATGAGATGAAATTACATTAAGTATCTATGTGTTTGTACATTACAAATCTCAACTTCGTGAAGATGAAATGTTTTTCTTACAACCTGTGAACACAGGCATGTAAATAATATAATTTTAAATAGTACATAGTACACTATTTTATGTACAGAAACATACAGAAACCGAGAAAGTACACATTATGTATGATTTTATAACAAAATACAAATATACTACTCAAAATAAGTATATAATTTGCAAAAGGTTAGCACATTTTCACTTTAAAAATTGCATTCAAAATTAAGACTGTCCTTAAATATCAAACTGAAAATAAAGGAATATTTAACTACTAAACTTTGGCTAATTTAAGTCCTTCAAGAGCATCAGTTTGATATAGAGATGTTTTTTTTAAAAAAAGAATCCTCTACACAGGAATGTGTACACTATAAACCAATGAATAGACAGGCCACCTGTTGTGAAAGAAGAGTTGGTATTATACACTTTAGGGACAAATGTCTAGCTTCTTCCAATAACGAGCTGGTTTTGAAAGAACAGTCATGCATAAAGTTGCATTAAATTGGGTTACATGTTTCCATTTTTGTTTTACACTATTGCATGAGGCATATGCAAAGTATACATGCTGCATAAATAAGACATCAACCGCAAACAGGGGCATTAATATGTAAACACAGCCTTCAATGCTACATATGTGGGGATCAAATCATTTAGGAACTATAAAATGCAAGGAAGCAGTCAGTTTTTAGAATAAACAAGCACTTAGAAGAAAACAAATACAATGGTTTCTTCATCTCTGCCTAATCAAATATATCTGGATTTACCATTATTCAATTCAATAGATTGAAACAACAATCCTATTCCTCAATAAAACAGTATATGAATGTACAAAACAGCTTTCGTAATATTTTAGAGACAATTTGTAAAATAATGACATGACTGAATTGTGACATTTGCACACACATACATACACATACTTAAAATAACAATTTTGTGGTTCTTGTGTTTAGTAGCCAAAATAAAGTAAGTCAGCACAGAACCTACCTGTGTGACCATACTTTGCATGTATGGTGCTGGATGCTGCTGCTGTTGCTTTTGCTGAACAGCACTTTCTATTGCTACTTTTGCTACAGTACTTGGATCTGCTCCAGCTGGCACAGCAACCATAGTCGCGCTGCAGCCAGCCTTGTTAGGGTCACTGATTGTAACAATTCTAACTCCTACTTTATTTGGGATTCCTGGAACAGTTTCTCTATCATTATCCTCTGCGGGCCTCTTTACAGTTTTGCATTCTGCTGTGCCATTAGTTGACCGAACGTCAGATGACAAGGGAGCCTGGGTCCCGCGAGGGGTTGAGTGTGGAACGGCTATGATTTGATGCCCCTGTATAACAGAGGCTGTTGACTGTGGCGAAACAACTACACTTGGGCGTTGCTGAGGCACATCTGAATTCAAACTTGAAGCTAGAGGTCCATTGGGTACCTCAACACTGGTACCACTAAGCTGCTGGGTCAACAGTTTTGAAGCCTCTTGCGTACTGCTTACAACAGACATATTACTCACACCTAATACAGGTCCATTGGAAAATCGTTCCCCTTGATCACCTTTGGCAGCATCTTGTTGTGTGGCATCCAAATTCCCTTGTTCTACTGGAGAAATCTCACCATTTCCTACATGATTGGAAGTTTTGTGATTTGGAATGTTTTTGCTTAAATGGGAACCATCGCCTTTCTCAAAGTCACAGATTCCATTAACAAGGGGCTTCCTCAAATCACTTTTTATTTCCTGAACATCTGGTTGTTCAAAGTTCTGTTTTCCAAGAGCTCCATTCTCACCCAAGTCTAATGAGGGTCCATTAGGGACCTGAGAGAACTGATTGGCGTCATTCTGAATTTTCCCTGAGTTAGCTGGAGGTAGACTGGAGTCATGTTTTCTTCCGTTTAGAAGACTTCCCACCTGTGTTTCAGTTTCCTTTGTATCTCCATTGCTGGTGTTTGCAGTTCCTCGTCGGCAAGAAGGGTTCTCCATGACCTCAATTTTACGCTCATGAACATGTAAACCTGTTGCCTCCTTTGCTTCTTCTTCCTTTTGGCAAATGATTTTGTCTCCTTTGAATGGGGGCGCAGTGGCAGAACCTGTGGATTGTCCAGCTAGAGGTGCCTGGGTCGGTGGAAGCGCTTGCACCTGAAGCCCAACTCCAGCCTGGGTTCCACTCATTGTAATTCCAGCTGGAGCAATGATCTGAGGTGCATTTCCCTGACTCACAGATGTTGTAGCAAAACTAGTATTTGGCACAACTGTTATGGTAACCTGATTGCCAGAAGTCCCTTGGAAAATGGTTGCTGGGCTATTGGAGATCAATTGGCCTGGCAATATTTGCAAATTGGAAATGGGAACAGTTTGAACTGTTCCTGGGGGTTGAATTGCACTCTGGACCAATTGCATGTTTTGCTGTCCAACTAGCAGTGGCTGAGCTGAAGACTGTCCTTGGACTCCAAAATTTGTTCCTTGGTTGTTAGACATTTGATAAACCACCTGAGGGCTAGGAGCTCTTGTATTGTTTGGAGGTGGGATCTGTGGAGCCGGGAGAATAAGTTTACCACCAGGGGTGGAAGGGCCTCGTTTAGGAAGCAACAACTGTTTTATCAGACTGGATTCACTAGGCGGTGGCTGGCCGACCCCAGGGTTACTGGGCTGTTGCTGAACTTGCATCGGAACCGGAACTGGAACCGGCAGCTGCGGTTGCTGTTGCTGGACTTGCATCTGGGGCTGGGATGGTGCTGGTGAATGTTGCTGCTGTTGCTGCCTCTTCACTGAAAGCATCTGACTGACGGTGGGAGGGGGGCCCTGTGCCTGAGGGCTGAGAGGCGAAGATATTACCGTAGGAACTTGGTTGTTTGGAATTGGTCCAGGAGCTGGCGAGGAAGTTGGAGTTAAGTTTGGCTGTCCACCCAACTGGACAGTTTGGCCAGCTGGGATTGGTGCTGGATTTGTAAGAACAATTTGGTGAATGGCTGGTGCATATGCTGGACCTTGCTGAGCGGGTTGGCTTACGATCACTACACTTTGCTGAGGTGCTGGAGATGCAGACGGCTGTGATTGCTGCAGGGGCTGCTGTACCACTGTCCCAGGAACTTGCTGAGAAGGCAAAGGCTTTGGTGCAATGTTCTGAAACCCCACCCTAGATGTTGGTGGATTTTGGACACCAGCAATTGTAACCACCTGCCCAGTTGCAACTTGGAAATTCTGAACCGTAGTAGCAGAAACAATGTTGGAGGCTGAGGTTGTGACATACTGTTGGGGTGTGATGATGACTGTGTCTTGCTGCTGGTTACCAGCTGTGGACTGTGGAGATGATGTTTGTACCGGCTGTGATGATGTGGTAATGAGCTGCTGACCCTGGGAAACTGCTGAAGTGCATGCTGGTATGTTCTGTACTCTGCCAAATATATGGCTTTGAGGTACAGTTTGTTGAATGACTGTAACAGGAGTGCCTGAGGGTATCTGTCCAGGTACTACTGCATGTAAAGGGGACTGCTGAATTACAGGTTGGTGAAGCAAAGTCTGAGAGCTGACAACAGTAACAGATGGTTGTGGTCCGGCACTGCTGGGATTTTGATTTGAAGTCTGTACCCCACCTCCTACAGCAATAGTAACCGGAACTGCAGACTGGGGGACAGTGTTTTGTATTACCGTGGCCTTCACCATCTCACAAGTCACTGGAGTTTTATTCTGTATCACAGTCACAGGAGCATATTGTTGTTGGTGACCATGAAGCAAAGGGTTTTGTGATATCCTGGAAACAGTCTGTACAACTGTATGTGCTCCCTGAATGGGGAAAGACATTTGTGTTGCAGTTAGAGTTGAAGACTGATTGTTGGCAGGAATCCTCTGAAAATGGTTTCCTGTACTTGGTGGTCCGAGTGGGAGTCCTGCTGGTCAAAACAAAGAAAAAAGTGAGTCTGATCTGAGGACCCTGACATTAATGGTAAATAACATTTCAAAATAACAATTATTATTGCCTAATTAAACATTTGATTGTTGAATTAACTGTAGAGCCAGCATTGATTCCAGATTTTCTTCACGCCAGAAAGAGATTCTCGGCAAAATATTTACTCAACCTGAAACTGCACTCTATTCCCACTTCCCACAATTATTGCTATGGACTATCACAGCTGTACAGACATTCAGCTGATTGAGCTACTCATCATCAAAGTTTTCCTGTCATAATTAGTAAACCAAGGATTCAAATCGTTCAGTGATAAGATGCATTAACAACCAGATCCATCAAAACCAGTTGAAGTTAAACATAATACTTCTTTCAATGTTTGTGAATAATTTTAGGACTAGTAATCAGAAGTCAAGTCACACCTTAACCCACTATGTTAGAAGGAAAGTGCATAACCGTTGCTGTCACTGTCCAATAGACTGAGGGTTACCTGGAGGCTGAACTCTCTGCATTTCCAGAAGAATATTATGACAAGTGAAAGACTACCCAAGCTTTATCTACCAGCCAATAAAAGTCAAAACTACAGGGAACATGCTTCCCACCATTTCTACCTGCCTTGAAAGAACTCCAAGGCTTGTTTTCTCTCGCTCTCTCTTTCTTCTGTATAATATTTATTGGACTACTGTTGGGAGGCAGGAACTACTGTCTTGACTTAGTACCTATGCAACACCTAGAATATACAGGGTGCAGTATAAAAATCTTCCACATTTTGAAGGGGCATAAGAAATGAACGAAGCTATCTAGAAAAAAAGTATATATTTCTGAGATGTACATAAAACCAATTTTGTTTTAATGGGTTTTTAAAATTATAACAGACAAATCATTTTGTAAGGATGCAATTTTAAATCAGCATGCAGAATCCTCCTCAAACTTTGACTTGATATCCCCAGAACCATGGAATGTATTCCACCGCGGTGATAGCCGAGTGGATGCTCTTACTGCCTCCATATTTTCTGGCTTTCTAACGATACTAGGCTTACCAGGTGATTTTCTCTTCAGTGTGGATTCAACTGCCTGAAGATTAGAAATCCATAGCAAAATTGTTTTCGAATCTGGTACAGATAAATTTCTAAAATAGATGAGTGCTAAGTGTACACGGTACGCTCTCTGCATCATTATCACAGAACAGTTATTCTCATAAATCTTGAACAACAAAGCCACAATGTTCACTGGTCCAATTCATGATGGGTACTGTAAACAGCCGAGCCTAACCTACCGAATTAGACCTACTCCTATGACAGCCATGTGCTCCCTCAAAATATGGGAGATCTTTATCCCCCACTTTGTAGTAACAATTAACTCTAAGCATTTCAAAAAATTTAAGTTGTCTCTTCCCTGGATGGCTTAGTACACTGCAGTTTGTGATACAAACTCCCTCCTTGTGCCACACATTTTAAATAATACACAAAGAGGGAACAAGGAGGGAGTTTGCTTGCTTACAACATTTGCTGTCTATCCTATATCAATATATGCATGCCTCGCTCACATGATCAGCCTGCCTTGAAAGTCTAGCTACATATCGCTCTTCAAAACAATATGGAAGGCAATGAATATGAACTTGAAACTTGCTACCATGCCACAAAGTATGTAGCACTGTATTCCACAAGACAGTATTTCAACAAGCCCAAAATATTATGCTCACAAAGTGCGAATAAATGTTAAGATGACATCATACAGTGTTCACATCATATGAATACCTGCTGGTGAAGTAGATGGCAATACATCAGGAACAGAATCAACCCGGACAACTGGAGCTGAAGAAGGTTGCTGCTGATAATACATCTGTATAGGGAGTGGAATAGCTCTCCTTTTTACTCCTACCACATGAATATGTGCCTGCCCATTGTTATTGGGATCTTCTACTCTCTTCACCGAGTGATTTGGAAAGACAGTTCTGGCAAACACAAGCAAACACAGATGTATTACTACTAGCTATAACACAGCATTTCATTTTTCTTCCATTGATTTCTTATATATAAAAGTTTCCTTGTATAGAAGTATATTTCCTAAATGTTGCAGTAGCCTACATCAGTCAGCTGTTCCTGCAAGGAATTGGTGAACATTTCATATCCTGCCAAAAGTGGGGATTATGAAACCCAACATTATTATGAGCACAGCTCCCTTCATTTTGTGGTTCATGTTTCTGCACTAAGAAAGTGATCACTGGCAAAAGTGATACAAGGATAAGGGAGGTGGACCACTGGGAAAAGAGAAAACAGAGCAATGGAGAAAAGTGACAAAAACAAAGTATTAATTCTATTAAGTTATCTCTAAAATAAGGCAAGGAAGTAATCTGTCTCCTAAGCTTCAGGAGTCTCCAAAAGGCAATATAGTATATATGGTTTGGCCTACAATGGTTGCCATTCAATGGAGAAGATACTGAAGCGGGGGGAGGGTACTTCAAGCTGCTGCAACCTGTTCTAGATTTTTCTCAGAAGACATGATGATTGCAACCTAGAGCTTTGTCAAAAGAAATATTCCCAGCTTTTGCTAAAAGTTAAGAATTTTAGTTTTCAAAGAGTAGAGAAAAATACCCTCGTTTTCTATCAACTTTCTTATTTTCAAACAACTACTGTTGTTTTTTTATAAAAAATGTGATAACAGGTCATACCCAAAGTACACTTTACCATCATAATTGGCAATCAACATTTCTAAGTATGTGTTAACTTACCGGAGGCATTTATAAAATCCAGTTGATGTTAGGATTCCACCTCGCGCGAGTTTACTGCAAGTGGAGAGATATTCGGAGTACATTTCAGCTCGGGAGACTGAGCCATCTGAATTCACCTCAAAATGGGCATTCAACCTAAAGACAAAAATTTAAAGTATAATTTTTGTTGTTATTATTATTGTTTTATTTACTCCCCACTTTTCTTTTGGGATTGGGGCACAAAGCAGCTAACTTTAAAAGCAACACAACACAACTTTCCAGGCTCTCATTTTATTATGATTATGATCCCTCTTCAAAATTAATTATAATATATAAAAATTAACCATAAAATAACGAGTAATTTTGTATTGGACTAACACAAAACAACAGAGATATGATATTATGTACATGTTTCCAAAAGTTTTTAAAATCCTGCCTTAAAAAGTTGGTTGAATAAAAATGTTTTATTATCTCGTGACTTGTCAATATAAGCATTTCACCTCATCTTCTCTTAATAGAAGTTAAACAGATTGTGCATCTTAACACACGAGCAAAATCAAACACCCCTGAAAGAGACATTTACTAAATAGAATTGGAATATTATTATCTGACTACCAAAGAACTTTGAATGCAAAGTGATTTCATGCTTTTTTCTTTCTATCAACTTCAAGATAATGAATAAAAAAAATCCAAACTTCACAGACTGCAATCCTGTTCAGAAGTTATAATGCATGAACACTGTATTTATGGTGCTACACAGTGACTTCCATCCAAATCAAAGGATTCCCATTCATTACAGAGGTTACTACCTGGTAAGAAGAAATTGGGGAAACCTTAATGGTCCCTATGTATGCAGTATGCTAGGGAATACATAGGGAACAGTCATGTGTTTATAACTGCCTAACAGGATTCCAGTCAAAAATTCTAATATTCTCAGTTTTGCATACACTGCTTACTAACTTTAAACTTTTATTAGAGTATATTGCAGAAAAACAAAACATTTTATCAGAAATCTTCTATTATACAGCACACATTCAAACAAATCAGTAATTTTTAAAAATCTAAGATAACAAAAAAATGCTTTACGTCTTTAGTGATGACAATAGTAACAACAACATAAACCTCTAAAATGTGTAAAACAAATTAGAATATTTAATAGGAGGACCTTAACGTTTTTACAGATTTATATACTCACCATTGACATGCAAATTTTTCACTGTCTATTTCTACTATTCCTGGTGGTGGGGCAATATGCTGTGGTGTTCTCGATGCTATGGAAAAGACATGAGAGTCAAGGTCAATAATTTTAAAAAATGTCCTTCAGCAAACTATTTTTGTTTCATTTTTATCCTTGTTTTTCAAACATAATTGTCTGCATGTACGACTCCCATATCCGCAGTATCAGTATGTATGGTTTTACTAACACATATCGCAAAAAAAGTTTTCTCTAGACATTTTCTAACGCAATTCTATTTCCCACAAATATAGAGATTGTACCGTATATGAAGCTCATAACTTCATTCCTAAAGATCATGGAAATCAACGAATTGTTAATTCTGTTACTCAGTATCCACTTGGAACTAGTTGGAAATGGCCTGTATAAATTAAATCTGCTTCCGTTGTTATTACAAGTATTGCTATATAAGAAATGGAAATACCAGAAACAATAAATTGTCACTATCTTTTTTAAAATAAAGGACACAAATTAATCTTCTTATCACAAAGAGGTCAGCACAAGCTTCGAGGGGACTCTTTAGCTTCTACCTCTTGGTGATATACATGCACTGCTTATCTTTGAAGATCAGACAGGATCTGATAAAACATGATAATAACATTAACATTAAAGGCAGCAAAACATCATAAAAGATACTCTATATAAATATTTTGTGCAAGAGAAATACAAACCTGAGACAGGAGGTGCATGTGCTTGTGATGAACCTTGCTCCACTGTCTGTGGCCTAATTTCAGATAAAACCTGGTGGTTGGTACTTTGATGTTCAACAAGTTTTACTGCACTGAGTGCATCAGGTCCAAGCATCTGAATGTCCATTGAGACTAGACATACTAATGTATCTGAAATGTAAATATCAATCAGTACAATTATGTTCCCAACACTCAAGGACAATAAATGAAGTTTCTATGTATAGCTGATAGAAATTTTGAGGAAATACAAATAGAGGGCGAAAGGGAGAGACGTGCAAAGAGGAAAATGTGTCAAGTGAACCCTTGTCGAGACCACCTTCCATTTGGAAACCTATGTCTTCATTGTGACAGATCATGTGGATCCAGAATAGGTCTCTACAGTCACTTACAGACCACTGTCAAGATGAGAATCACAGAATAGCATTGGAAGAGACCATATGGGCTATCCAGTCCAACCCCCTGCCATGCAGAAAAAGCACAATCAAAGTACCCCTGACAGATGGCCATTATTTCTCAATTACGCCACAGAACATTTATTAAGTGGGTTATCCAGCATTTTTTAAAAAAGATTTACTCACCTATACTTTTGTCAACTTTAGCTATCTTTGTGCAAGCTACTTCACCCATTTCAGTGAGCATATAGAGCACCTCCAGAGCAGATATAACAAGTAATACATCAGGCAACGTGAGATGACAGATTATTTCTTTATAGGACTCTTGGTCTACATATTCACAAATTAAGACCCCATTGTCCTCAGCTTTACAAAGGTTAGCAAGGATTTCCATGCCTAAAAAAGACAGACAGACATATTTTAGAGGCAAAAATTGTTTTATACTCATCTAGATTACATAGTGTAACTGCTTAAGAGCTTACCCCTCATTTTTAAGAATCTATCTCTTGACATTAAGCATTTTGTAACAGTGTGAAACATTAGATGAGTTGTTTTGAAATCAACAGGGTCCAACAGAAGCTGAAGAAAAAAAGAAATATAATGTAGCATTAATTATCACAGCAGGAATTATTCATATATTATTTATAATTACTGGGAAAACAAACAAAAAAATCAATATTAATTTTTTTCCACAGGTCACTGATTGAGTGCAATACAGTTTGACTACTATGTTTCATGTATATGTGTTTGCAATTTAATTTCAACCATTATATTAGTACTAAATTCACTTTGACCAAACTTGGTTATCTGTTTCCCCAAATAAATTCCACTAAAATCAGAGAGATTTATTTTGATGGGCACAAATAAACAAATCTGTAAATAATCCAGTACTAATATACCTGGTATAACTAATTTTGGTGGGATTCACTAGCAACCAATATGTGGCAGGACTACAGCTTGAAAAACTGCACATACTTTTCCAAGAGTAAGTCCTACTGAACACAGTAGAACTTATTTCTGATTCGCAATCAAAGCTGGTATTCAGATTATGATCTTGTTAATTTCCAGTTCCCTTCATCTTGGCCAATGAGAGAAGTAGTAGTTTGTCAGCATCTGGAAAATTCACATATCTGTTATGTTGCTCTAATTGGTCAGTGGCAGGGAGAGTATGGGCCATAGGATCTATGTGGCTCCAAACTCTTTTTCCTGGACCCTGAAATTTGTAAGATGGTGGTGACAAGACCTCAGAACCTCGAGTTTTGTTTTGTAAACTTTCACTATCTTTTAGATCCAAAAATCAGATGTGTTGTTAAAATGATACATAATTTCTAGTTTAGGTTTTTAATATGGTGAACCTACAGAAATAGTTCTCTTCCCCCATACTTCATTCCTGGTGAACTCTAAATTTCTATTAAGCAATGAAATCTGTCGATAGCTTTAAATACAGCTACAGCATTGGGAGTAATAAATATTTTTATTTAGAAGTAATTCCTCCTAATCCCAACAGGAATTAATCCCAGGAAACTATGTAGATGTACAAGGCTTTTCCCAGAATAAAAACATATTACTTTATCTTCTTGAGGGCAAAGTAATACTTTATTGTCAAACTAGGACCTTCTTGTGGCATAATAGCACAATTTTAAAAATATCTTAATATTCTAGTATTTTAGCTCTTTAATTCCATGTCAGATGTTTTATTTGTTTTTACTGTAATTTCTGACATTTTAACTACCATGGTTCTTATACTTGTAAACTGCCCTGAGGACACTGTCAGTTGAGAAGCATAGACACACACATACATAAAACAAATGAAACACCATGTTTTTAAAATAAACTACAAAGCATGAAGTAATCACAATTTTCAATGTGATCAAGTACACATCAAATACATTACTTCTCTGAGGCATTCATTCTCAAAGGTGTTTAAAAATTCTGTAGCTTTTTATTTTAATAGCAGAGATGGGATTTTTTAAATATTGGAAAATATTGTATCAGAATTATTTTTTCCATTGCAATATTTGCTGATAATTATAATCACATGTTGATGTGGCAGGGGGAAAATCTAACGTTTTAACCTCACCCATGCAAACAACACAAATACGTTTTTATTTGAAATCAAACTTTTCATTCCCATCATAAAATACATCAATTAATATCCTCATATACAGAAAAATATCCTGAAAAAAACCGGATTGTACAGAGAAAGTAAAATCCCTAATTTTTTTAAAAAGATCAAGCCTTAAGTCATTGGCAAGCAGTTCCACTGGCTTCATTGGATCTACTTTAGGTATGGCAGCCTATTTTGCTAGAAAACATTTGAAAATCTCATATGAAAGAGAGAGAAAAACTTTTAAAAGCATAAATACCCATATGTTTGTTTTTAATAAAGAAAACTTAAAATTCTTAAACCCTGTCAGCCTTCTGGTTTAATCTATTTCATTTATAGGTATCGCCTCTGTATTTGTTCCTTACCTCTGCAGCAATATTTCCTAGTGTGTCAAGTCCCAATTGTCTTAAAGAAATAAAATGACTGTGAGCAGAGAGTAACAAGAAACGAAGACAGGTACGATTAGCTGCCAAGAGCTTAACATTTCCCTCCTCAAAGGAAAGATTTCGTAAAATCACTGCAATCTGGAGAACCCGCTGTCCTTCAATATCATTAATGCCCAACTTGCGTGGTGGATGAAGTAAAGACTCCCATATCCAATCTTCTGATGTTGCATCTGTAAGAGATAAGATATTCATTTTAATGGCTTCTGCTCTAGATAACAGCAGATATGGTCTAATGTTTACTTGATGTTACTCACCTTGAGATTTGTTTCTGTCAGAAATGAGGTCACGTACTTCATTATCTTCAACAATATCCTTCCAAAACTGAACAAAAATAAACAAATGTTTTAATATTAAGTTTCTTTTAATACAATAATTGTGCTGAAAAGAATTGAACAAAAAGTTATCAATGCATACGGTGAATACATATTATTTTTTTGCATAAGGAAGCAATTACATTGCATTTTGGTATAGATTCATAGATAGGCTTCTAACCCCAAAATGCTCCTTTGCCTTCAACAGCTAAATGATTATCAAGATGAACAATATGTATGCAGTGTCAAGATTGCATTCTCCTATGCTTTTCTTTAATATATATTATTTAATATATTTTCAAGGCCAGATTATGGCATCCTTAGTTTGATGTGCCCAATCTATCTTCTTTAAAACCTCATGGCCAATGCTGCAATATTCTTTTAGTCTTGTTATACGTTATATGCTGAAACCATCTGTCCTTTTCAATTGTTCCATGATGCTTTTGTTTAGCACCATCTATTTCTTTTCTTCTATTGTAAAAACTGCTTGGTCAAGAAACTTATATTTGCTGTCCCTGTAGGAATGATGGCAATAAAAAATGCGTTGATTTACTTTGGGCTGAGGAGGAGGAAGAGAAAGGCAGGGAAAACAACAAAAACCCTAATATGAATGTTGAGGAAGAAAATAAAATGAAAGATATACAACCAAACAACTGTAACACTATCAGTTGAATTATAAAAATTGGCAGTCCCCAAGTTCCAAAAAAATCTAGGTACTGTAGGTTTGTTCTTAAGTTGAATTTATTTGTAAGTTGGAATAGGTACATTTTCAAGTATAACTCCAGCTAGATAGATAGATAGATAGATAGATAAAGAGAGAGCGCTTTGCAGAGCACAGAAAAAGATGAACCCCCTGTGGTGTTTCTTTTGCTGTTGGTGCTGGTGTTCAGAAGATTTCACTTCACTTTCTGTCCCTGTGATAATGGACTCTGAAAAATTTGGCTTGTTGTGGAAAGAAGGATTGGTGAGAAAGCTTAAGTTGAGACACCTTTTCCCAATGATAACTCTTTTAGGAGTAAATTTCCCTTCCTAGGGGCAGATTTCTCTTGCTTCCTGTTGTCTCATTCCTGTTCTTAACTATGAGTTGCTTGTAAGTTGGATGTTTGTAACTGCACATACTGTACTCTTGTTGAAAGAAAGAGCCCCCCCTCTCTCTCTCTCTCTCTCTCTCTCTATATCATTCACTAAGTGAGCTGCACCACTTAAAGTTGAAGACAAGGAAAACCAGGATTTCCAACACAGCTATTTTTAGAAGCAGAGTTAGTAAATGGCATCCTTGAAGTAGCTTAATTTTGTAACCGTGCTGTGGTACTATATACAGTGTAACACTTATAAATAGATTCTGGAATACAGCCAAGCGACTTACTGTTTAAAAAGGAAAGGAAAACGAAAACACCCACAACATACTGTAGCTATACTGCTTCTGCAAACACCGAACTGTGAGATATTCTTGGAAGCATCTTTTCTTAGATTTCAACTGATGGGAGCTGGTCAGAATCAATAAAGAGTTTGGTGTGGTTCCATACACACCCACTGATATATAACAAATGGTGACCTTCTTTAATAGAGTATAATTACCAACATTTATGTTGGACATGATACAAATGGTAGGGGCATGTTTCTTTCTCTACCCACTTGATCATGAATATACAGGACTCACAAGTGCCACGCCATTGTGGGAGTATCGTGCACATGTCCTACATTTCTACCAAATCCATTGCCTCCAAATTTGCATTTAAAGGAACATATTTGGGGGTCAAAGAAAGGAAGAGGACAAGGCATACTGCCCCCTTATTGCTTGTTATAATCTATGTTGAGCATACCCTCAGTTTTAAGTGATACTACTACTACTACTAATAATAATAATAGTATTAGTAGTAGTAGTAGTAGTAGTAGTAGGAGTAATAGCAGCTTTGGAGCACAACACTTCTGACCTCACAATCGTGGGAAAAAACAAAGCATGGATCATCCATGTTGCAATCTCAAGTGACAGCAGAATTGACAAGAAGCAACTGGAAAAGCTTACACGATATGAGGATTTAAAGATAGAACTGCAAAGACTCTGGCACAAGCCAGTAAAGGTGGTCCCAGTGGTGATCGGCACACTGCTAGCAGTGCCTAAACACCTTGGCCTAAACTTAAAAACAATCAGTACTGACAAAATTACCATCTGTCAGCTACTTGGATCTGCACGCATTATTTGTTGATACATCAAACAGTCCTAGACACTTGGGAAGTGTCTGACATGTGGTCAAATATAAAAGCCAGCATAGTGATCTTGTTTGCTGTATACTAAGCTTGTTGTGTATCAAGTAATAATAATAGTAATAATTTTATTTCTTACACATCTCTCCTCATTGCTCAAGGGTTACAAAACAATTAAAATACAAAAACACAGCGAAAACACTACTATCTTAGCAATAGTCAGGACAGACCAATAGAATACAATGAGCCCAGAAGGGCTCTCCACCTGGTGATACTCCATATTGGCCCTGTCAGATATCTGCCTGCTTGTCTAGGATGCAATGTTTCCCCAGGAAATAGTGGCAGAAGGACTTTTGAGTGGAAGCCTTGGAGGCAGTGGATCTGCACATCCTTTTTTCACTGGGAATTGATCTGATACTCTTAACTCTGGTCTTTGGTAGTTGCAAATTGTGCCAGAATATGCAAGGTGTCTCCTCATTGAAAATCATACATGAGCACATAATAGAAGTGTCTTTCCACTAAAACATCATCATTAGATGGAAAGGGAGGTGAGTGACTGGCAGAAGAAGAAAACCTAGTTCTCCCTGTGTGATCTGACCAGGAAATGCAAAAAAAAAAAAAACCATATGATGGCAGAAGATATAAGGAATAGTTATGAACTGATGGGCGTTTGGCTGGCTGTGTCCCATGTGGCTCACTCTGCTATAACCAACTGGAAAAATTACACATTGTTCAAAATAATGTTTCAGGAAACTAGAAAATGGCTTATCTTCACATTTTTCCATGTTTTTAAAAAAATGTTATTTAGAAGGTAACTGATGGCCACAAATTCTAGTAGATTATTGAAAATGCTCAACACAAATTTAAAAATAAAAATGACTTTCATTTCGTAGATAATGTAGTCCATTTTGTGGTAGCTGATTTCTGCAATGACATTAAATTTCATGAATGTATGCAAGCAGCCTACATTTTATTTTTTCTGGATGTTTTAGTTATAATTACTAAAGGTTATTTACAGACTATTTAATTCTGCATTATTTCCAGTAAAATAGAACAATGTTTTATTCAATCAAGCAGTGCTATTAGTTCGTCCTGATCTATTAATTGTAAAACATTAACTAATGAATAGTTATTGCAGTCACACAAAATAAATTTTGCACTGTAAGTTTTATTGCTGGTCTATTAAAAGCATAGGCCACGTCCTCTAGTGGGCAAAGCACTGGGGGCTCTAAATAAAGCTTAGTTAATGCATCCATGTTGTGCATAAAATGCCAGCGTTTGAGTTTGGGTATGATATTGTTCAGGCCACAAGAGTGACCTAAGCTATTTATCGCTCCACAGATTAAAATGTTGCACACAGTTCAGTGATTCACTTATATGCACAAGGAAAAAGTGCATATAAATGACATATTGTGAACAACAAAAATAAAAATAATGACAAAGCAGCCATGTGATACTCGATTTAAAGATGTGTGTGTATATACACACATACACATATATGTGTGAGTATCTATCTACTTCTAAACGTTAATCTAGATATGACTGAATAGTACTTCTTATACTCTTACTCTAATGCTATAATTCCCTCCACCACCTATCTTACTTCAAAAAACCATTTTCCTTAATATGTGGCTGTTTCTTAAGCTATATGATGAAGTTTTAGTATGGTTTTCTCACAAAAATATTTTAGATGAGCTGCTTTTAAAAGTTTTAAATATTTTAAAAATTACCTTAACAAAATCTCTATCCGTTTTCTCCTTCCATTCTTCACCAAACACAGTAGAAAATGAACCTAAAGCTGCAAGTTAAAAAAAGCATTAAGGTTACAATAAATTTTTCCCCACAAACAGCCTTCGTAATATTTTAGATAATTTGAAAATGTTTAAGAGTAATCCTCTGGCATTGTGGCAAGTCAATCTAATTCAACTCCAATATATACCACTAATGCAGCATTAGAATTCATTGAAAATGGCATCAATTTTTACATTGTCTTGAACAGTGCTTTATTTTAATTGAATTGAGGAGATCAATGATTACAGCAAGGATAGAAGAAGAGAGCTTTCTTTTCGGAAGATAGAGTTCATAATTTAAGAAAAATTCAGAGATCACACACATTGGGTTAACTGGAACAATTTTTTTTCTTTTTAGTTCTGAAAAATAAAACTAAACATACACCATATTTATACTAGAGATCAAGGGAATAAGCAAAAACAAAACAAACGCCTAAGCCAAAATCTATGCTTAAGTAAAAGGTGAAAGATTTATATGATCTGAAGAGAAACCAGAGTATCCAAAATCTATGATTAAGAAACAAATTTTACAACTATGAAAATGCAAGTGTTGTGTTCAAAACACATTATGCAAATAACATTAAAAGGAGATGTTTATACTACTTGTTTTGATCTGAGTCTTATACAGGGTGCTGCAGCATAACTTCCTTTTTTAAAATGCGCACCATTCAGTCAGTTGAAGATGTAGCGGAGCGCTAATGGCCTCATTCAAGGGGCGGGAGTATAAAGTTTTGTCCTGACACAGTTCAGTCGCCATCATGCATTGGAACAGTGGGGAGCATGCTTTTGCCTCTGAGGCCTACTTTTTGAGTGGATGTTCTGTGATTGCAACGCAGTGCGCCTTTTGGAATCGCTTTAATTTAGCCCCATTGGCCCCTGTCCCAGACCGGAAATCAATTGTGACATGGGTCACTACATTCAGACAAACTGCAAGTGCGACAAGACGAAGAACTGGAGTCCTCGGCCCATTAGATCACCTGAGAACATTGAGGCAGTGAGAGCTTCAATGTTGCGATCACCACAGCGTTCTGTGCGCAAACATGTGTCTACCCTTGGACCTTCCGATCGTTCTGTGAGGAGAATTCTTCATGATGATCTTCATTTCCATCCTTACAAGATGGTGATTGTGCAGGAACTTTCTGAACGTGACTTCAATTCTTGGAGGAACACATGTGAGGTTCTTCTCGAAGTCGTTCCTGAGGATGCTATTGGTTATTTTATTTTTTTTGTGATAAAGCCCATTTTCATTTGTGTGGGTCCGTCAACAAACAAAACATGCACTACTGGGCTGACAACAATCCTTGAGAATTGCATCAAAGGCCACTGCATTCACCTAAAATCACAGTGTGGTGTGCAATTTCCTCAGCTGGAATTATTGGTCCCTGGTTCTTTGAGGAAAATGAAGTCGCAGTGACAGTGAATTCGGACTGGTATGTAAACATGTTACAGGGGTTTTTTTCCCCCCATGGCTACATGGATTGGACTTAGGGGACATTTGTTTAAAACAAGACGCAGCAACTGCACACACTTCAAGAGCATCGATGTCTGTTTTGAGGGAACAGTTCCCAGAGCGCCTCATCTCAATTAGGGGGGATTTGGAGTGGCTGGCCTGCTCCCCAGATTTGGCCCCTTGTGATTTTTTCTATATGGTTTTTTGAAATCCCGTGTTTATGTGAACTGTCCAAGGACCCTACAAGATTTGAAGACCAACGTCCAGGAAGAAACTGCCAACATAACGCCTGCTATGCTGGCAAGAGTCATGACAAATGCCAGAAATCAGTTTACTCAGTGTATGGAGAATGGGGGACATCAGCTACCTAATTTGATCTTCAAAACTATGTAAAACAAAACTTTAGGTATGCGCCTCCATTATATATAAAAAAATTCTGATTCATACAATGGGTTTTATTAAGTTTTGAAAAAGGGAAGTTATGCTGCTGCACCCTGTATTTGAATTTTTCCAAGAAAGGGCAACTTTGGGTTGTGTTTTCTCCAGGCTGTATGGCCATGTTCCAGAAGCATTCCCTCCTGATGTTTTGCATGCATCTGGCAGGCATCCTCAGAGGTTGTGATGTCTGTGAGAGGCAGGCAAAACGTCAGGAGAGAATGCTTCTGGAACATGGCCACACAGCCCGGAAAACACACAACAACCCATTGATTCTGGCCATTAAAGCCTTCGACAATATAAAGGGAAACTTTCTTGGAAAGAACTATTATGAAAAATGGAAAGTTGTGTGGAAATCATAGTCAGCAAAAATGATATAACTTGAAAGTTCTAAGTGAAAATATAACACAAAAGTATCCTTTATATAAATTGATACGAAGACACATAGTAGTGGCTTTCATCACACCCCGAAATACCTGAAAACTTGAAACTTGAAACTTTACTTGTCAAGTTTAAGTATGTGATTTGAAGGAACAAGACAATATGATTTTTTACATACAATTATTCTAACCAAAATATGGAGCTGTATAGAATTCTTATCCTAAAATTTGGTCTCTAGAATATTCATCTGAATGATGAAGCTGTGATACAAAGTACAGGCAGTCCTCAAATTACAAACAAGATAGGAGCTGTAGGTTCGTGCTTAAGTTGAATTTGTATGTAAGTTGAAACAGGTACATTTTCTAAGTGTAACTTCAATCATATATTTGGAAAATATAGGAAGGGTGAACACCCCTGTAGTGTTTGTTTTGCTGTTTGTGTCCTGGTTCAGAAGATTTCCCCTCACTTTTTGTCCCTGTGTTAATTGGATTTTGAAAAAATTGGCTTGATGTGGAAACAAGGATTGGTGATAAAACTTCAGTTGAGATAACTCTTTCCAAAGCAAACTTCCCTTCCTAGGGCAGATATATCTCAATTCCTGTTGTCTTAGCCCTGTTCTTAACTATGAATCATTTGTAACTTGGATGTTTGTAACTTGGAGACTGCCTGCGCATTTTTAGGCCTGTATGAAAACTTTATATTCTGAAATGTAATTTAGACAAGTATGATAAAACTGATATTTTCTTTCTGGAAGAAAAGGTAATGCTGAATAACTATTCTGAAGCAGAAACTTCATATTATACCAACATTAGGCAGAAAATGTTTGGTTTTGACTTCAACTAGAAACTTGATAACTACACAAACTGAGACTTCATCCTAGTAAGCCTTCATGGAAAGAATCAAACCAAAAATGTACAGCTGTTAGCAGTATTAGGGCATAATGGACTAGACTTATACTGAAGATTATAGGAGCACATCTTCTTCAGCAATGGTTTCCAAGCATTCTGATTATATAAAGTTAATTCCACTAGTTTGTTAAATCCCAAACATCTCAAGGCTGGCCAATATCTTGGCAAACATTTGTCTATGCTGCCTGCTGAGAAAGCAACACATGATTTATTTCTAGGAAGTACAGCAGATGCTTAAATATTCAAATTAGTATGAAATTTAAAGAAGCATTAAAAAACAAGTGCCTGTTTAAAACGGGATTCTGAAGAAGCAATATGATTTTACATTTCCTAGCTAGACAGTGATGAACAGAAGACCAAACATGGGTGAGTTTACTGAGATCACAGAATACTGTTAATTTCATATTTCAACTTTACATATTAAAGAAATGGTATGCTCCCATCTCTGCACAAGTTAATGTTTGCAGATGAAGTTCTTAAATTTGAAATACTGGTATCAGACACACCAGACTATTTGTAACCATCTTCTGTTGTGTGCCTTCTTTCTCATAAATATAGTAATTATTTGCAGAAGTTATTTTATAAAGGAAAGATATTCCATGCTTTGGATGATTAGGACGGAGATTGAAAAGAAAACCCACTCTACAATAATATTCTTATTTAAAATCAATCATACAGTTACATGTATGGTTTTCATAATTGCATCTGAAAAATAACTTCGTACAGGTGGGAAACGTACACGAAAGGCAAAATAAGTTATCCATATGCTCTATAACTAATAGTTTGAGTGTTTGGTGCCATTTAGTTTGGGTAGGAAAGTGCTAAAGAGAAGTATGACTGAACTGATAAAATTATACCAGGACAGAAAATGCTTCTCCCTTGTGCTAAAACCAATTGTCAGTGGATTAAAATCAGATAATAGATACATATTAATATACTACATTTACTGTTACAATATGTGGTGATGGCAATACCCTAACAGTGTAATCCTATGCACATTTACTCAAAAAATTAAGTCTGGTAGAGTTCAATATGGATTAGAGCCAGAATGAGACATAGGCTGCAGCCTAAATGACTTTAAAATAAGATGGCTACATTTATGGAAGACTGGTCTGTTAATGGAATAAATCATAACAGATTACTTCCCAAATTAAGACACAGCATTCCTCTGAACACTAGTAGACAATATGACAAATATCAGGGGATGACTGTTGTTTTCATGCTAACTGTAACCTTTCCAGAAGCATCTGGATGGTCAATGGCTGCAAACATGGTGCTGGGCTAGATAAATGACTGATCTGAATAATCAGAGCATGCAGCATGAATAATCAGAGCATGCAGAAAATAAGAGAAGAAAACAAGAGAATTCTACTACCTATAGCAGTACAAATGACACTTTAAAGAGTTATTCAAATTAGTAACTTACTGTCATCGAATACACCGGCATTAGCAAGTAATAAAGTGATGATTTTGGGATCCTTTTCAAGCTGCATAACATGTTTGCTTTCATTTGACAGAAGAGTGCACACATTAATTGCAAAGTCCACTTCATTTGGGAGTCCCGATAACAGAGAGAGCACCAATTTATTATAATCATTTGGCGAATTAAAGTCCATAGATAGCCCATAACTTTGTCGAAGGAAATCTGTTTAAAAAGGTAAAAATACACAGTCAGATTAACAAGGCACCTGTCAACTCTTGGGAAATTCTTCCCATAGGACTCTATAATAAACTGTTATTAATTTAAAAAAATCAAAATTTACCTGATATGCTGTGTTGCTGGTAATTATAGGAAGATGGAATTGCACCTATAGGAAGTTGCGGCTTTGGATTGCCTGGTTGTACCTCATCATCATCCTCACCAAAGTGATGCACTTTCTCATACTTTTCTAGATAACTGAAATAAAGAGTAAGGACTTTTCACTATGAGTAACATCATACTATATAGTTACAATGTTAAAGTAATGATAAATTATTGTAGTTGTAAAGCATTTTGAGACATATTTTAATTGTAAGCTTTTAGTCAATTACATTCAATTAACATGATCTTCTAGACTAGTAAATTTGGATTTTAAACACTGGTAGACGAAGAAAAACAAAATCTTCAAAGGTACTATCCATAATTATATTAAACATTACATTTAATTTCCACTGTCCTGCAGATCGATCTAATTGTAAAGCTCATTTCATTTCACACTTCCAGGTCTTAGAAACATTTTAACAACTAAGAATATTTAGACCCCTTTTACACTGCCATATAAAATCCAGATTATCTGCTTTGAACTGGTTAATACGGCAGTGTGGATTCATATAATCCAGTTCAAAGGAGAGAATGTGGATTGTTTGCTCTGATAATCTGAGTTACATGGCAGTGTAGAAGGGGCCTTGGATACGATACCTAAAGATGGGCAGAAAAGTTGACTACATCTTTTACAAAACTTGATAGCTATATGCTTAATTCAAGTGCTTCCATTCAAGGGCAAAATAATTGGTGATACACATGTCCATAATCTTCAAGCTTTCCCTCCCATGACTTCTCTATATTATCTAAAACCAATCCTTGAACTCACTGCATACAATTAGGGGGCATTTATCCAGAACTAAAACCAGTGCCCTACTAAATGAAGATAATCCAAGCCATTGTTTAGTGGCTCAAGAACACAAAACACAGTTTTACCTACTAATCAGAGTTGCCATTATATTCAAAATGGGCAACTACAGTAATGTCTGTAAACCCAATTGAAATCATGGATTCAAATCAGAAGCTGCTGTTTATCCATTCTTATCATATTATCCTGTTTAGACTGAACTGCAGTTAGAGGTTAAATAAAAGAGAAAAATAAGGTATCCTTTAAAGTGCAATAGTATAGAGCAGGGGTCCTCACACTAAGGCCCATGGGCCAAACCTGGCCCCCCGGGGGCATTTCTCCGGCCCGCCGGGTGCACTGGGCCGCCACACCCCTTGGCCTTCTCCCGGCGTTGGCAAGAGCGTGGGGATAAGGGTTGGTGCAGGAAGCGCATGGCCAGGGGACAGTGGAGGGAGCGTGCTCCCTGCACCGGCCCTCTTCCATCACACGCTTGTCAACGTCCCCTGGGCGGGCGCTCCCTGCACTGGTGCCAGGAGCACGCATCCAGGGCCAGTGCAGGGAGTGTGCTCCCTGCAGCGCTCCTTTTCCCCACGCACCTGCAAACACCGGGAGAAGGACGCTCCCTGGCGTTGGCAAGTGCGCGTGGGAAGAGGGCCAGTGTAGGGAGTGCGCTCCCTCCACTGGCCCCTGGGCACGCACTCCCTTGCACCATCCCTCTCCCAGCATTGTCAAATGCGCGGGGGAAGAGAGAGGGGGAAGAGTACCAACACAAGTGTAAGCACACGAGGGGGGGGAGAGGTCGCCACTGGGGTGCTCCCAGCCTCAAGGGGCAGCCCGGTGGCTCTGATGCCATGGAGACGGTGCACCTCTCCTGGGGGATATGCCCGCACTCCTCTACGGAACAGCAAAGAGGCTTCTCCCAGCAGCTGTGCCTCCAGGAAGTGGGAGAGAGCCCTGTGGTTTTGATGACAGAACTGTTTGAAGGTACTGCAATTCCCATAATCTGTTGTAGATCCTACCTCAAACCCCTCCAGTATGTTGGTCATGGGAGTTCTGTATGCCAAGTTTGGTTCAGTTCCATTTTTGGAGGAGCTCAGAATTCTCTTTGATGGCTGGTGAACTATAAATCCTCAGAACTGCAATTCCCAAATGTAAGGGTCTCTTCCCCAAATCCCTCCTACTTTAAAGAATAGCAATGATATTTAGTTCTATTGTAATCTTTCACATGTTTGTAGATTTAAAATTGTATTGAAATGTAATATGCTTTGCCCCCTTCCACACAGATGTATAAAATCCACTTAACTGGCTTATACGGCAGTGTGGACTCTGATAATGCAGTTCAAAGCAGATATTGTGAATTATCTGCCTTGATATTCTGGGCTATATGGCTGTTTGGAAGGGCCCTTTCAGACAGGCCCTATATCCCATGATCTGATCTTAGGTTTTCTGTTAATCCCAGATTATCTGGCACTGCAGACTCATATAATCCAGTTTAAAGCAGAAAACCTGGGATCATATTCTGGGATACAGGGCCTGTCTGAAAGGGCCCACAGTCTCCTTGTGGAGACAAAAAGTGGTGTATAAATAAACATAATGACAAAATTGTAGAACAGAAATCTGTTCCTGGTATGAAAGTGTTATTTTTTTAAAGTTGTGGGGCCCTTACTTTGAAAGTAGTTGTTCTCATCCAGAAACTTTGTGTGACTGCCACAAATGATGATGACAAGAGGTTATGGGAGTTTGGCCGATAGGCTGATCAATTAAACATATTCATGTGTTCCCTGCTGTTATAGTTAGCCTGTTACCCATGCTACAACATGGTTGGAGTCAAAATTTTATTTATTTGTAATTAGAAATAAATGTTTCACAATATATAAAATAAATGTTTCACAATATTCCCATGTAAACTATAGTCCGGCCCTCCAACAGTCTGAGGGACAGTGAACTGGCCTCCTGTTCAAAAAGTCTGAGGACCCTTGGAATAGAGTAATGGTGTCCAAAGTCATGACCCATGGGATCAGCACCAGTCCATGAGCCAACAGCTGCCTAGTGAGTTTCCAGCCAAGAAACAAACAGTTGTACTCAATGGCTCAAATACAGTATTAATCTCAGTCACATTTGGGGGCGGGGGGGGGGGGGGGGAGTTAAGTATTGGTTCTGAGAATCAGGAACAAAATAACTAATTGGACTTCCTGTGATTAAGGTAAGGAAGAAACAAGTCCTTTTTGTATCAATAATAAAAATAAAACATTAGACTTAAATTGTATGTTCTTCACAGAAGAGTAAGCCCTATAGGATCTTTAAGTAAAACATTTGGCATGTGTAACTGAAGCTAGGTTTTTTCCCCTCCAGATAGTCTGATTTTCCATATGTAACACCATGCTGGTAAAAACACTCCTCCTCACAACCTCACAAATATAATCATGACCAATTAATAGTTTAGTATGTCAGCACAAGGAAGTCCTCTCCCAACCTGACTGTAGGCTGCCATCCAGATCAGAACATTTCCCAACCCACATAATTATATTTCATCTATTAAGCTTTAGATTTTTCTCATCAATTCTTTTAACTGCATTCAGTTTAAAATTTTTACAGTCCCCCTGGGATAAGCCTGACAAAAAGAAGAATGTATTTGTGTGCCATCCACATACTGGAAACACTTTATCCCACACCTTTGGATGAGATTTAGGAATTTTAAAAGTATTCCTTTATGCATCATATAGTAAAAACTATAAAATCCTTTGCCACAAAACTGTTTGACTTTATAAGGGACAGGATGAATAAAGCTATTGCCAGTCATGATAGCTATTGATGTCACCAACGCCCAGGCAGTCCAGAGGAAGCAAGAGAGTTTCCCTTTTTCCATTCCCAGTACATGACATTCAACAGCTTGATCAACCAGGGTTCTGTCCATAAATCTGAAAAAAGACACTAGAACTGAACCAGATAATAAGCATTATTCAAGAACAGAAGACTCAACCTTTTTTACTACCTTGCACAAAAAATAAATAAATAAAGTAATAATTGAAATTGTCAAAAGTAGTGCAAGTACAATCTTCTTTCAGTCAATACAGGCATAATCTCCTTCATAGTCCAGTTCTGGCTGATAAAGCTAGGCTTCAACCTTCCTTCTTATAGTCTCCTGCTGTTCATAACAACAAGACCAGATGGCATCCTGGTCATAACAATCTCTGACACTGTGACAACTATGATATTCAAATGAGAATGGACACAAGGAATTGAATTTTTTAAAATACAATCTAAATTGTTCACTGTGGGACTTTATGATTTTACCACTGATTGCCTATCTGCTCATGAAGGAGAGTTTGTGTGGCTAGCAGAAATAATGGTGATAAATCAAGCTTTACATACAAAAGAACCCTGTGGTGCTTGTCCCAAGAAATAGGCCCACTGAATCAGCTGCTGAATCAACTCTAGTGTAAATCCAATTCACTCTATGGGCCTAATTAAGTTGGAACTACCAGCTGAATTTAGGTCTAAATATTATGCAAGCTTACAAGATATTTTTTAGCAGTATATCCGTTCTGTACACACACCCCAGTCAAGTTGAAAAGGAAAATATATGAGATTATGGTGTGGTTTGGACTCTTGCAATAAATTGCCAGTAACAATATTAAAGGAATCTTGTAAAAAAAACAAAAACCCAAAACTTTGATATACTTTAGATTAAACTGAGTGGAACAAATATGAATGAAGAACACTTTCAAATAGCAATAATTCAAAGACACCCATTTCATGGTAGCTAGCTGGCTTTGGAAAACATTCTGTTTACAATATTATGTTGTTATGTTCAACATGATTATATTGAACATAACAACAACAACAACAACAACAACAACAACAACACTTTATTTGTACCCTGCCCTATCTCCCCTGGGGGACTCAGGAACGTCAACAGAGCTTTAATCTACACACACAAAATAAATGCAATACTACAAAATCAACAGAATAATTCAACCAAGGGCATCCAGATTTGGGAATATACAGTTTACCAGGGACTTGGGAACCGTGGTGGCTCAGCAAAGGATGTAATTACTGCTACGATGAAAGAAAAATTAAGATAAATTGTAGATTACGCCTGAGAACATTTGAAGAACCTTATTTTCTTATATACATATATTTACTTTAAGATGCTGCGAGAATTGTTGGAGCCAATCAGAAGCAGTGTTAGAACAATCTCAAGCAACATTCACTCTATTGCTAGCCCTCTTGGGTCCAGCCTAGTGAAAATGCATTATCTAAAACAAGTGAGCAATCCACATATGCCCTATATCCCAGGATGTGATCCCAGGTTTTCTGTTTATCCCATTTTATCTGGCATACTAAGACATATAGTACTTATTTTTCCCAATTTAACTTGTTTTTATCTTATCAGGAACTGTAAGTCCCACAGTTTGTTGGACATAGGTAAGGGGAAAATGAAGCATCATAAGACAATTGGAATAAATGCTTTTGCTTCATCTCGTAGGATATTCGGGCTCCGAAGTAAGTATCTAATTGTCACAATTTTGAAGCAATTTCAGACAATGTCATCTGTACATGAGATCACATATCTTCAAAGCAGTTAATAAAATCTGTGTTATATTCCATTCACTTCTAAAACAAGTGAAATCAGAGCCAGGGAAATCAGAAACTTCTCAATGCTTTTCACAAATACCCCACATATCTTTCTCAGAATCTTCATAGTAAAAAGTTACAAAGGATAATAATATTTGAATCTACTTTTAAAGATATATGAATTACACCCATTTATGCTATAAAATAAAATTTATAATAACTACTCTTCAGTGAGCTGTCACAGTATTATGGGGTTTCTGCACCTTGCCAATAATACTGGCAAAAATAAAATAGGCTTCATCAGCCCTCAGTGGTTCAATGTGTTGTGCCAGCAGGACTGCTGACTAACAGTTAGCGGTTCAAATCTGGGGAGAGTGGGTTGAGCTTCCTTTGTCAGCTCCAGCTCCCCATGTGGGGACTTGAGATAAGCCTCCCTACAAGGATGGTAAAACATCAAACATCCAGGTGTCCCTTGGGCAATTTCCTTGCAGACAGCTAATTCTCTCACCTCAGAAGTGACTTGCAGTTTCTCAATTTACTCCTAATACAGAAAAAACAAAACAAAAGCCTACAATGGGGCAAGAAAGGCAAATATCTAGCCTTCCTGCTTATTGTGTTTAAACTTATAAAAGAAGTTGATCAGAGGAGCTAATTTGAGGATGAATTGATTGCAAGAAACGCCAGGAAAAAAGCTGATTGCCGAACATTTACAGCATAAAACGATAAGATCAGGATACGGAAAGGATTATCCTTTTGTGAAATACAAAAACTAACAAAACTATTAGCAAACTTCTAAATAGTTAGTAGACTCTTGAACTGGGTATTATTAAACCCAGGGACCAAAACTGGTCATTTCTAAAAAATGTAGATTATGTGCTAATAATTTCAGCATTAAAAACAAACACTCTGATGTTTTATGTGAGTGTATATATGGAATGAGGCATTATCAGCATGAGAAGTGGATGAGCATTACAGGTCTGTATCCTTCCATCCCACCCTATTGTTTGAGGTCTGCTACAATGGCCGCCCCCAGTCCAAAGTTCAGCTTCACCACCAGCCATTTTACATCCATCAAAACATATGCAAAATGTTTCATTAGTCTAAGATGCAAGCTAGGCTGGCAATTTGTGTTCATAAACTGGGTGCTACTAACAGAAAAGATCTTGCTAGATGGTAATTCTCCCAATCTCAAGAGAGTGGAAACACTCTTTCCTTTCTCTCATTTCTTGAAGCGCAAAGAAAAGCTCAATGGGAAAAGATAGTTACCATAGGCCAAGATTGTCAACAATATTAAAGGCTGTAACCAACCTTTTAAATTAGGAGCAAACGATGACCAAGTTGAGTGACACTGAAGCATCTAAACAATGTGGAAAAGTGTGCTTCAGTAACCTAATTTTTTTTATCATGATCACTGCTAGTTACTGCTGACAAATTTCTGTCAATTACCCTGAGATCAACTCTTACTCTTACAACCTATAAGAAGGCTGACAATATAATTCTCACATTTGTACTGCAGAAGACGCAGACATATATCACTTTCTTTCCTGAGTTAGAGAGATGGCATAAGACTGTCCCACAATGTCTGAAAGGCATGGGAATGTAGAATGAAGGCAGTGATTATCTGGAAATTTTTCCCTGCCCCAACATCAAAAAAAGGTGGAATTATTTTTTTTCAAAACACTTTGTGTTTAGGCATAGCATATGATCAATATCAGTGTTATCTGGAAACGAAATTGTACCAATTTAAACCAGAGAAGAGAATATGTGTGTTGTTCCAGTCCAATTTCAATACAACTAATGTGGTTATGAGTATTTTGTTTTTATATCCGGATATTATTACATATGCAAATAGAACAATTTATCTCTAACACATTCCTATATTCAACAATTTAGCTATAGTGGTAAATGATGTCACAGAATCAAGTCTTTATTATAAAATAATAATAAAGAATTTGATATAACTCTTTCATTTTTCTCCTTCCAAAAACAATATAAAGGATGTGTGTTTAATACTCTGATATAAAGCTCCTAAATGCTTCTTCCTTATAAAACAAAACTAGATTAGATTACAGTGGAAGTAGTTACCCATTTATGGTGTGGCATTAAAGACACTGTATTTTACCATCTCTGGGTTCACTTCACTGACTTATATCCCTGCATATTTATTTTCTTGTGGAACTAGAAGTATAATATTGTTGAACACCAACTGTGGATTTCTCATTCACTAATACTATAACACATGTATAGTAATGTTTTCTTACATTAAGAGCTGTCATCAAATTATAAAACACTACTGTATTATTTGGATTTTTAACTAATTAAAGTTAAATACATTTTCATATTTCAAAAACTCAATAGAGGCCTTTTAAAATAATAAAAAATAAAAAAGATTCCTTGTTTAAAAATTGCAAGTTGACATTTTACTATGGGAAGAAAATACAATTTTAATACTTTATTTTTTATTTTTTATTACATCGGAACAGCATGAAAATATTCTCTTAAACAAATGAATTGTGACTTCCTCACTAACAGCCCACTAATTGTAATTGGGTTGCACTAAACATTATTTAGTTGATTAACTTATATATTAAATGTCTAGACTTATCTTGTGTACAAACAAGACTAGCAGGTAAGATGGCTTTTACATAAGTAATAAACACTGTCTAATATTTAGATATCACAACACAGTATCAATATTTTTGAGACTATTGTATTTTTTACTTGGGCTAGTAGTGATTGGGCTTTATTGGCTTTTCTAATGATCCTGGGGGCAAATGAGAAACAAATACAAAAAAGACTAGCAAAAGTAGACAATTAAAAAAAAAACCAAGACGTGTATTTATTGACAAGAAAAGAGAGAATATTAGCTATTGTCAATTATACAAGGAAAGGAAATGGGAAAATATTAGGAATTAACTAGTAAGTATTATAAAAAGATTGACTACAATGAATCCACAGAGGTGATATTAAATTTATATGAGATAAAGATTATCTATCATGTATATAGACTTTCAGTAAAGTTTATTCTAAAATTCTGAACAGTTTGCTTTTGAACCTAAAGGAAAATAACAAAACTGAACAATTACACTACTGGCATCTGTGGAAAACACAGACTCTACCAAACACGGAAATGAAAAGGACATTTCAGTTATCTCTTCTTTTAGAGAGAATATCCTTTGGACAATTCTGTGTAATACAAAAATGTACCTCTGAGACTGCACAAAAATAAATTGTAATATTCTGGCATAATAAATATTTAATGACCGTTTCTTGCGAGAGAAATAACTCACAGACAATATAGTTTATTATATGAAAGGATACTCTGCATGCAACTATAAGCAATGCAGATACTCTATAGCTGGAAATCACAAAACCTTGCTTTTCTTGTGGATTTTTAAATATATTTATTTTTAGTGGAACATAAGTAACTATATGGGACAAAGCAATGTGTGACCTCCACTCATTCTGCAGTACCTATAAAGTGACAGCAGTACTATAAAGGACTTAATAGTTTAACACTAAAGAAGGAATGGTTATTTGAGAATCACAAAACAGTACAATGCAGAATTCTAGAATCTTAAGATTATAGAAATGTTTCTCATTCAACAAAAGTTCCATTACTAATTTTCCTAAATTGTAGAATGAAGTTTTTTTTACACCTCTAACATGTTAATTAAGAGAAAGGCTAAAATATTTTGTGTTTTCAGCAAAACGAATTTTCATTTTGTGATAACAGCACTGCAATAAAGACTAAATATATGCACAAAGGGATTTTTTAAAGAGTGAATGCACACTAGCACTACTATTTTCTGTCCAATGCAAACATAACAAATCAAAATAATACTGCACCTACTTAATGTAATGTTTTAAAGTATGACAGCCAAAAGAAATATACAGAAATACTACTAGGTTGAATGCTGAGATGGAGAAATATCTTGGCTTAAATCAAGACTGTTGGGAGAAGTGTTCTATTTAGCATATGGAAGAGCAGAAGTAACTACTCTAAAATTAATCATAGAGCTGTCTTCACTATGCTCTCAACATTGTTTTGACTGCAATACTACGAATCTACCAAAGGTCTTGGGGAACCAGAGTCTGACTGCTATTCAAAAGTAAATTTTGATGTACCTTCTATCAAAGTTTCAGCAGTCAATTTGTTAGAATTAGTACAAACACAACCTGGACTCAAGATAACATTAGAACTTTTACATATAACATGAACTAAAAGTCTGAAACTACATAGGTTCTATAAATCAGCAATTTGCAGCACTCTGGTGTCACTACCATCAACCCCAAACAGAAAAGCACAATATGGATCAATTGAATAAGGAAGATAAATGCTGAAACCCCATTCCCTGCCTCTCCACAAACTAGAAAACTGAGGTTTCAGATCAGACTGTGGGGTAATAAATTACAAATAGGAAGTTATTTATCTGTGTGGAGATGTTGGCTCCATCGCGGTTGGGCTTCATCCACTATTGGGCTTAGTATGATGTGACAGACAGGGGAGATGAGAATCACTGACATAACAATTTTCTATCTGGAAGGCAAACCAGGGAATAGAGATTCAAGGTCCTCCTGAACTCAGCACTGAACCTGGAGCCCCAGTTATTGGCGATGGCCGGGAGGACCTTTGCACAATTAAAACTTGAGTGCCAACTGCGCCCATTCTTTGAGAAGCCAGATCTGGCCACAGTGGAACATGCCTAAGTTACATCCTGTCTGTATTACTGTAACCTACTCTATGTGGGGCTGCCTCTGAAGAGTGCTCAGAAACTTCAGCTAGTCAAAAGAGCTGCAGCCAGGTTGCTCAATGAGGCTGGCTACAAGGAGCGGACAACCCCCCATTGCAGCATCTCCACTGGTTGCCAGTATGTTACTGGGTATAATTCAAAGTGCTGGTTATGACCTTTAAAGCCTCTAGATGGTTAAGGTTCAGGCTATTTGGCTAACCGCTTCCCCTTATATGAACCTGCCCAGGCCCTGAGATCTTCAGGAGAGGTCCTTCGCTGGTCCCACCTCCACCTCAAGCTTGGCCCGTGGAAACAAGAGAGAGGGACTTCTCGGTGGGTGCCCCTCGACTCTTGAACTCCCTTCCCAGAGAAGCCAGAATGGCCCCCTCCCTGCTGTCTTTCAGGTGGCAGGCTAAAATGTTTTTATTCAGGCAGGCTTTTAAAGATGATAGTATTTAAGATCGATTCAGGAGGTGCTGTGGTTTTTACTTAGAATTTGTTTTAATAGGTTTTAACTTGGATTTTTAATACTGTTTATATTCAATTCCGTTAATGTTCGTGTATTTGTATATTTTAAATTGTTATGCTAATGCTTTATGTTAAGCCTTTGGAGGAGATAAAGTGAGGTATTATTATTATTATTATTATTATTATTATTATTATTATTATTAATATAATCTTCTGGGGACGTGGGTGGCACCAACAGTGGATTGGGCCAAGATGATTTCATTACTTGCAGCATGGATGGGGAAAAAGACAGATACGCAGCAGAAGAAGCAGCACTTTGGGCATTATGAAACAGGGGATCATCTACCAACTGCATTGACTGCTTCACTTGAAGGCCCAGGGCCGTGGTCATACACAATACTTGGCTGGAAACTACCTCAGGTCACCTGTCAGGAATGGAGCGTCGATGATTGAGATTCTTGGTTCTGGGGATATATCTGGGAAGTAATATACCGATTAACCACATAATTCAACCTCTGACCGTGGAGGAGAGTGAGGAGCATAATAATCGCCTGGAAAATCATCATCCACTGAGCAGATCGACCTCGCAGGAGAATCATACATACTGGAAGCATATAACGATCCTTGCCTGGGAGGGGGTGTCGAGGGCCTTGGTGGCCTAGGTTCATGTGCAGTCCTGTTGCGTTAGTGATGCGGTAGCACCAAAAGGGCCTGGTGGTGTGGGGACCATCACCTTTACAGGACGGTCTGCCAAAGCAGAAAAAGAATCCAGGATCACTTTGGACTTGGATTGTACTGGTTCAAACGGTTCAGTCCTGTAGTTGGGTGGAGGTGTCAGAGGAGAAGGCCCGACTACCTCAACAAAAGCTTCAAGCTTGTCGTTCTCAGACTAGGGTGAAAAGTCATCAACTAGCTCCTCCATGGAGAGAACTGGTGGATCTGACTCCAGGGTTGCCCTCTGATCCCCTGGAACCATAATGGTTAGAATCAGAGGTTCTGCATGGTGCGCCTGCAAATAGCCCCCGTTGGCAGCTTTCTCTGTCATTTTTTTGCCTCCTCGACATCACAAGCCTATCTTTGGGTGGCCTCAGCTTGATAGCTCTTACAGAGGCTTTTCTGTGGAGGTAATGGGTTCCTTGGACTTGTTTTTCAAATGAGAGGCAGCCGCTTCTTCAGTCAAGTGTTTCATGGCTGCCTTTATTGACGACACAGGAAGCACTGTTTTCCCAAAGCTGACCCGGGGCCCGAAGCTGGAGGCCCTACGTCCACCTGTTTCATCTCCTAAGGGGACTTCGAAGTCGATGTCGAGGCTGACGAGGAAAACAAGAGGGCCTTTTGGTATAGTGAGGAGTGAAGCCTCGCCTCTCTATTCTTTCAAGCCTGAGTTTTAAATGCCTGGCAATGAATACAGTTATGGGCAGAAAGCCCTTCACCCAAACAGAGGAGGCACTTCGAGTGTCCATCTGTGTTGGGTAACTTGCCTGAACACTGCTCACACCACTTAAACTGAGTAGTGGAAGCCATCACAAGGTGTGGCTGATGCATCATACTCACAGAGCAAAGAAGTCAGAAGCGGAATCGGAGCACAAACGACTGCCCATAAGAGGCCAGAGACTCACCACAAAAGACCAGAGTCGTCACTAGCAATGGCTAACACAAATATGGCAATCCTGAAGACTAGCTTGACAAGCAAATGTTCCTGAACTGGCTGCAGCATGGACGAAAGGGACTGAGGAGTTTCAGTGACAACTGGGCCTTACATAGCCTTGGGATGGTGGGTGGGGTTACTGCCAAAACTTTCCTGCTTAGTCATTTTAGAAGGTTCGTAACAGCGCTCTGAATCAATTGTGTGATTCACAGAGAACACAAAGGAGAAATAGCATGTTATTTAGAATTAATTCCTTTTCTAAATAATAAAGTTATAACTAACTTGCACTGTATCTATAATGTGACATGGAATAATACTGCTTCTTTTTTGGTGAAACTGTAATTTCAGATAAGGTAAGGGTGAGATCTTTAAATCCCATAATTACTGGTGGGAAAAGAATTTGCTGTTTCTATTGTTTATTCTCTATTGATCAAAATTTGTTTTTAAAGAAGCAAACACATTTAAAAAACTGATTATCTTGTGGTCTATTCAGATTACTAGGTTCCTGTCACTAGTACTGTTGTCAAGAGAACTCCTGATATAAGAACAACTCACTGATTCTGAGACAGAAACATATATTTTTAAAGTCCATTTTAACAGTAGTAGCAGTGGTTGTTGCCCCCCCTCCTTTTTTTAAAAAAAACCCAATTTACATTACTTTTTCGGTAGTTTTGCATTACCAAAGGGGTAGTATGTCTGGACACATAATTATTCCACATTTTCAGTAGTCTCTTATTAATCCTACGGGTTTTCTTAACTTCTAAGTTAAGACTGTGCTAAGACTCAGAAGAGACATGCACAAGAAGTGGAAAAAGGGAGAAATCACCAAAGAAGAATTAAAACAAATAGCCAACTTCTGTAGGGAAAAGGTTTGCAAGGCTAAAGCACAAAATGAGCTCAGGCTTGCCAGGGACATTAAAAACAATAAAAAGGGCTTCTTTTCTTATGTTAGTAGAAAAAGGAAGAACAAGGAGGTGACAGGGCCTGCTGACGGGATAGGAAAAAGGCAGAACTACTTAATGCCTTCTTTGCCTCTGTCTTCTCATAAAAAGAAAGCCATCTTCAACCTCAGCAAGATGAAGTGGATGAGGGATTAGAGGACATCCAACCCCAATTTGGGAAACAAGTCATCCAGGAATACCTGACCGCTCTAAATGTGTTCAAGTCCCCAGGGCCAGATCAACCACACCCACAGTATTGAAGGAACTAGAGGAAGTCATCTCGGAACCATTGGCAATCATCTTTGTGAGTTCTTGGAAAAAGGGAGAAGTTCCAGCAGATTGGAGGAGGGCCAATGTGGTCCCAATCTTCAAGAAGGGAAAAAAGGATGACCCAAACAATTACCGTCCGGTCAGCCTCACATCGATACCAGGCAAGATTCTGGGAAAGATTGTTAAGGAAGTGGTCTGCAAACACTTAGAAACAAATGTGGTCATTGCTAATAGTCAACATGGATTTATTACAAACAAGTCATGCCAGACTAATCTGATCTCTTTTTTCGATAGGTACAAGCTGGATAGATGCGGGGAATGCCGTGGGTGTAGTGTACCTGGATTTCAGTAAGACCTTCAACAAGGTCTGACTAACCTTCTGGCTAACAAACTAATCCAATGTGGGCTAGGCAAAACTACGGTTAGATGGAACTGTAATTGGTTAAGTGGATGAACCCAGAGGGTGCTCACCAATGCTTCCTCTTCATCCTGGAAAGAAGTGACGAGCGGAGTGTCGCAGGGTTTCATCCTGGGACCAGTCCTATTCAACATCTTTATAAATCACTTAGATGAAGGCTTAGAAGGCATGATCATCAAGCTTGCAGACGACACCAAATTGGGAGGGATAGCAAATACTCCAGAAGACAGAAGCAGAATTCAAAACGATCTTAACAGATTAGAGATGGGCCAAAACTAACAAAATGAAGTTCAACAGTGACAAATGCACGATATTCCACTTAGGCAGAAAAAATGAAATGCAAAGATACAGAACAGGGGACGTGTGGCTCGAGAGCAATACGTGTGAAAAAGATCTTGGGGTCCTTGTGGACAACAAGTTAAACATGAGCCAACAATGTGATGCGGCGGCAAAAAAAAAAGCCAATGGGATTTTGGCCTGCATCAATAGGAGCATAGTGTCTTGATCCAGGGAAGTCACGCTACCCCTCTATTCTGCCTTGGTTAGACCACATCTGGAATATTGTGTCCAATTCTGGGCACTACAATTGAAGAAAGATATTGACAAGCTGGAATATGTCCAGAGGAGGGTGACTAAAATGATCAAGGGTCTGGAGAACAAACCCTACGAGGAGCGGCTTAAAGAGCTAGGCATGTTTAGCCTGAAGAAGAGAAGGCTGAGAGGAGACGTGATAGCCATGTATAAACATGTGAGAGAAAGTCATAGGGAGGAGGGAGCAAGCTTGTTTTCTGCTGCCCTGGAGACTAGGATGTGGAACAATGGCTTCAAACTAGAAGAAAGGGGATTCCATCTGAACATTAGGCAGAACTTCCTGACTGTGAGAGCCGTCCAACAGTGGAACTCTCTGCCCCAGAGTGTGGTGGAGGCTCCTTCTTTGGAAGCTTTCGAACAGAGGCTGGATAGCCATCTGTCAGGGGTGCTTTGAATGCAATTTTCCTGCTTCTTGGCAGGGGGTTGGATTGGATGGCCCATGAGGTCTCTTCCAACTCAATGATCCTATGATTCTATTATATGAAAATTTATTCTTAATGCTGCATTAGGGTTATGTGGGTATGTTCTGTAACACAGGTCAGCACATTGTAACATTCATATGATTTTAAATATGAAACTATTTTAGTTACATTTTAAAAAGTGTAATAAACTAATTAGCTACTGAGAATTGCCTGTTGCTGTACTGGCAAGTTTTAATGTAACTAAATGTTTTGAAGTTATTTAATGACTTACACATACAACAAAGTGAAAAGAAAACAACCCCCCCCCCCCCAAAAAAAAAGAACCACTCACAGTGTGACAGGAGCACCGTCTCATAAAATGGAATAGGGTACAATTGGTCTTCCATATTCAAGCATTCATAGCTTGAAAATGTTTTTAAAATAATTTTGTCATTACATACAAGGAACATTTTACTACATCATTTTATACAATAGGATTTGAAAATCTACAGATTTTGTTATCTTTGAGAGTCCTGGGACCAAATCCCAGAGGATACCAAGGAGCCACTGGATTATTGTTTGACTGACAGTAATGGTTAGGGAAAGGAGTGATAGGAAGCAAGAAAACTTTAGCATCCCATCATGACAAGGAAATGTGACATAGAGCTTGTAATTGTTACACAGTCATCAACACTTCATTTGAAGTTAATATCTCTCAAGGAAGAAGAAAGAAAATTTCTGTTGTTGCCTTTAAAAAAAAGTCAGTTTAAGATAGGATAGAGAAGATTAAAATAAATTCCTACATCAGTTCTTCTTTCCGCAGTTTGAGGAAATATGCTTTTTTTTTTTTTGCACAAACCAGTGCAATCCCTCCAAGAAACCACCTTAATTTTTTAAAACTGAATGCACGTAAGACTTAAGATACTTTGGTTTGTAGTTTGCTCCTTTATATAATTACAAATCCTCAACACTTCCTCATTCCCCTTCAGTGTGGAAAAGTAAAACATACCAGTATATTGACTGCTTAGAAAAGGCTGCTCTCTACTGGAAAAAACTGCCAACTGCTACATCATCTACTTTGCAGGAGTACAATTGTTTAAAAGTAGGCAAACCGATGGGAAAAGGATAAAAAAAAACAAAAAAACATGTGATTTCCCCCTACCCCAATTAATATGAATGTCAACAACAGAAATGTGTTTCTTTGGATTTAATCTGTACATGTACATGATATTTTTAGCTTATTCTGCTCACTTAAATGAATTAGCCAGATGTGATAACAGAGAGGTGAATCTTATAACGTAAGAGCTACAACCACTCATGTTCCCTAAACATCATTTATTATTATTTCCTGTCTATGGAAGCCAAAAATTGTAAAGGTTTTGTCCATACCTCTAAGCTGTGCTAATGCAAGCTTATTTCTGCATGTAACTTACTATCATGTTGTAAGAAGCCTTTTAAATGGTTTTGAAATCTGAGTATAATTTTTCCCCATATAAATAATGTTTTGAAAAAGACCATATAAAATTATGACTAATTGGTAGGTATGGATACCACTTTGTTCTAGATAATTCCTTACAACAGCATTCTCCAACTGCAATCGGTTGTGTATTCTACACAGTCCCCCAAAGTCTAACTCCTGGCCATGCTGGCTACTGTTTATAGCTTTTTGTAGTCATAAAATTGAGGTATCCAATTGGGGAAGAATGCTTTACAAACAAGATTTCTTGTGTTCTACATCATTGTTTTAAAGTAGTAATTGTTTTTATGTTAACAGTTTTAACAATTAACTGTGTAAATTAATTGCTTTAATTCTGTTTAAATTTTGTACTATGACTATTTTTTATCTTTACTTCCCATTTCTTTAAGAATATCGCCCTATTCAATGAACACTGATATAAATTAAGTCCTTGTAAACACACCTTTGGAATATTGACTTTTTTGAATATTGATTGTCAATTATTAAAATAAATTGTATTTATGTGTACTAAAATTTCATCTTGCATCATTCTCCTGTATTTGTGTGTTGTACCTTTCAACCAAAACTCTGGCAGAATAAATGAATGTGGGGGGAGTTTGCTGAATAGTAACTCAAACCATATGCAGTTCCTCCTCTTTTCATATGGGTTTTCCAACTAGCCATATGCAGTCCCTCCTCTTTTCATATGGGTTTTCCAACTAGCTTTGACAGACTTCTTTGTAGTCTTCACTGTAGAACATTTCCTGCATTCACTTGTCCAAAGTAATAATATTGGTCACAAAACTCATGTTCTTTTATTGCATTTTATTCCACTACTATGCAGATTTCTCACTATCTCCCTACAGCAATCCAAAGTCTCCCCAGGCAGTAAAGCTGACACACTTTTGCTGCAGTTTTGCCTACTGAGATCAGGATTGGTATCTAGCAAATTCCCATTCAAATTCTGAAATAATTTCCTTTACAACCACTTTAATTATACCTAAAATCATCAACTACACCAGGTCATATTGTAACTCTTCATGTGGAATAATTTCTTTAGCATAGGGAGAAATATTTCACACACTGCAACAGCTTTTGGCAAGGATATAATATATATGTGCATTAGATAAATACATCAGCAAGTTATATGAGCTACCCCAAATTATTTGAATATATTACTACATTGGTTAAGTCGGCTTTAATAATCGTAACTGTTCATTTGTAACAAAGTTTTTCTTAGAGGCGTTTCAGGCTTTTTCAGCTTTAATAATTACATTAAAGCTGGAGAAAAAAATTTAAAATGTGTAGCGCAGGATTCAATAGAACATATTTCTGGGCTCAATAAGAAAAAAATCCTACTACAAGTATATCTACAGTATATATCCCCCCATTAACAATATCTTTTATTGTATTTGTTCATATACGTATTTAAGTATGTACCTGTCATACTAAGGGAGAGTTGTTTTTGTTTTGATTTTTATTGTAATTCAAGCAAGCTTTTGATAACTGGCTAGCTGCTGAGTGTGGGGCTTATTAGCAGTTGAAAGATGTTCTTTTTCTAGAAACAGGGTTTTTAAATTTTAAATTGTGTTTTTATTTATTACGCATTTCATTCTACTCTAACACTGTTCTATCTAATAATATTCTTTTATTAATCAAAAGCATAATATAAGGTGGCTAGCAAATAAAATAGCTTCTAATAATTAGTCCATATTTTAAATTATTGCAGGCATACAGTAACAGTAAATTGTTTTATTTTAAGCACATTCTCTCTCTCTCTCTCTCTCTAGGTCTGTATACATATGTGTTTGTATATGTGCATGAGTCCGTGTGTGTGTGTGTGTGTGTATATAATATACATACATACACAGACACATATATGTAATGTATCAGATTCAACACTGTATTGGTATTCCAAAATCCAAAAAATCTGAAATCTGTTTCCTATTCCTATCATCTGTGGCTTTAAGTTCTCCTTCAATCTACCCAGTGTTCTCTTTTCTGCACTTTTTCCACTTCAAACCTAAATCCACAGAGCTTGATGAGATTTCCTTATTGTAGTTCTCAAGGGTAAAATATATTTTATACGTGTCAAATAAAAGCTAAATAGAAAGCAGCTACAATATCACATATTGATACAAAAAAGTCATTCATTCATATATGGTTCTCAACATTGCAATTACAATATTGTTCTATAAAAATCAAAGATATGAAGTACAAGCCTTAGCAAATTTATTCAGAAGGAAATTCCACTGTGATTAAAAGGGCTGAGTCACAAGTAAGAATGAATGGCACAGTAGCTTTAAAGATATACTTTAATGTCAACAAATGTCTTTAAAAATATTGTTTTTACAACTGTCCTTTCCTTTATTTCTGTTACTGTGCCCAGATCAATAAGGTTAAGGATTATGGTAAACTTCAGGAGATACCTGACCTGCTGTTCATGTAACATAGTTAATATTGAAGCAGTAGTCTTTAACATATGTTTTACTGAAATTAGTGATACTGCAACTAAAACATGAGCTTATGACTGTCATATAAATTGTTACAGAAATTCCAGATAGGATCTCAAAGTGCCTCAGGATTATTCCCTGCATTCTCACATAAATGTACATTATGTTATTTGATAATGTGAAGTCATAACATATACATTCCATGCTTAGAAATGGGCAAAAACATGCTTCTTAAAATAATACAGATGGTTAATAATGGCCAACTCTATGTACTGTATAAAATCAATTTTCTTGCTTTCTCTACAGAACCATTTGCTATCTCTAACTACATATCCTGACTCAGAGTAAGAAATAATTTACTTCTAAAACATCCAGTCTCCAGATTTCAATAGATTCCTGGAAAGTTTTTTTTATCAAATCAATTGCAGAATGAAATTTAAAATATATTAACAAAGCACCAGACATACTCATACACAAAATTGTAAAGTACTATCCTTAAATCTCAGCTTAGCTTTCAATGTACTGATTTCGAACAGTAGGTAGAAAAATATGGAGAATAGCCTTTCTAATACAAAAAGGAGAACATTTATAAAAAAAAATAAACTTAAATCTGAATTTCAAATGGAACCACAAGTTCAGCTGGTTCATTAATAAGACATTACTAAACTTAATACTTTTCCTACTCTTATAGAGGGCTTTTGCTATAATTTTCTAGCTAATAAAAAGAAAATGTTCTAAGAGAGGAATCTTTTTTTATTCCAAAATACGTTTCAATCTCAAACTTTTAGCAAACAAAACAAAATTCCTTTTGATATCCTGACAACACAAACATAAACATAGTTAACTTCATTTAAATGTCACTGATATCAAAAAGCAATAAAAATAAAATATGAAGTGCTTGAAAGTAAAAAGGGTGGTGTTTTCTATGTCACTCTGCATAGGGAAACTTTACAGTTTATCCCAAAACATTGCATTTTTTTCATGGCTTTTAGATTATGTGGCCATGTAAACACTGATTGCTTTTTGGAAACCCTATTGTTTTATAGGGACCTCTATTTATAGCTACTTTTTTCTCAAGAAAGTATAATAAATAATAGAATTTGGTGCAAACAATAATTTCTATTTAAAAAAACAAAACATTCCAATATAAAATACTGTATATACTCGAGTATAAACCTAGTTTTTCAGCCCTTTTTTAGTCTGAAAAAGCCACCCTCAGCTTATACTTGTGTGAGGATCCTGGCGGGAAGGCATGGGGCTGAAAGAAGCCCCACTCTTTCCTGCCATGACCCTCACCTCTCCGCACAGCAACCCAGCTCTCCTTCTTCTCCTTTCTTGCGCAGCGTGCACCTTCCTCTCCTTTCCCGCACAGTGCGTGCCTTCATCTCTCTTGGTGCAGCATGCACCTTCTTCTCCTCTCTCGGTGCCAGTCTTTCCCACTTTTCCTTATTTATATACACACAGCTTTTCCCCTAAAATGTATGGTTAAAATAAACTATGGTGGTTACTGGAAGGATACGTAAGCACATTTACATTGAAGAAGGTTAGAATAATGGTTTAATCAGAGCTGGACAGTCTTATCTTAAATTATAGTTTTATGTAAATATTCAAAAACATTTAATCTACTGATGCCTCAACTGATGTAATTTTACTGGTATCTATTTTTATTTTGAAATTTACCAGTAGCTGCTGCATTTCCCACCCTTGGCTTATATGTACTCGAGTCAAAACATTTTCCCAGTGTTTTTGTGGTAAAATTAGGTCCCTCCTCTTATATTTGGATCAGATTATACTCAATTATATATGGTACTTGAAGACCAAAGGAGCTAAACTTTACTGAACATGTGAACAATATCAAGACTGAACCCATGTTATTTAAAGTTATTTTGCAATGCCTTCCCAGACTTTGGCATCCTATGTATGCTAACTCAGAAAGAAGTGCAATAAGACTTATTGTTTTGTTACCTCTCTGCTTACTAGGGCCTCTAAGGCAATGTGCATCAAATCAAAAGAGTATTACAAAAAAAAACAAAGGTTTTTTTGACAAAGTTTTTAAAAAACACACATACAACTTTAACAGTACCAAAGGGCCAAATCCCATACAAAATATTATATCCCTTGGCCACATCTACACTGACAATTTAATGCAGTTTCAAACTGGTACTGAAGAAAGTGATTTCACTGGGCAGATTATTACAGAAGAAAGCCTGGAACCAATTTGAGGCCTGGATGGTGATTACACAAACCACAGAGCATTGACGCATACTGAGGGCTTTATTCCACACACTTTTGTGGGAGCTTGTTGTCTTGTCGCCACAGTTTGAATCTAGCTTCAAACTGCATTAAATGATCAATGTAGATGGGCCATTGTTATCTGCCAAAAGGTTAAAAGAGCTGCCTCCAGGCAGATTTCTTTTGGGAGGATAGCTGGGATGACACTATAATGAAAGGTGTGTCTTCCAGAGTTTGCAATCCGGGACCCAAGAGTGACGAAGAAAGCAAGACTACTTTTTTAAAAGACAAAATTCTTAGTAGGTTCATTTAGTAGGATGTGACCTTTCAGAAAATTATGGCCTCTACAAGAAAACCAGCATTTTAGGAAACTTGTTGTGTGCTTCCAAGTCATTTATGACTTTATGGTGACCCTATCACAGAGTCTTCTTGGCAAGGTTTGGTCAGAAAGGATTTATCACTGCCATCCCCTGAAGCTGAAAGCACGTTCCACTGAGATTTGAGGTTTTCATGGCTAAGCAAGGATTCAAACCCTGGTCATCCAGAGTCCTAGCACAACACACAAATTGCTACATCACACTAGACCTCAACAAGAAACTACACACAAACGAAACAAAATGAGCCACATTGCCATAGTTCAGTGGTTCTCAAACTGTGCTCCTCCAGATGTTTTGGACTTCAGCTCCCACAATTTCTAACAGATGGTAAGCTGGCTGGGATTTCTGAAAGTGATTCTAAAACTACAATTCTGTTTTAAAAATATGTATCTTAGCAGATGGGCATAATGACTAACATAACAAAAATCCTTTTCTATATTACAGCATCATGCAACAGAATATTTTTGGGTTGTTGTAGGTTTTTTCGGGCTATATGGCCATGTTCTAGAGGCATTCCCGTTTTGCCTACATCTATGGCAAGCATCCTTAGAAGTAGTGAGAATATTTTTGTTTGGCTGTTACTAAACATGTAAATGCTTTATGCCCCAAACCTATTACTAAAAGATGTGAACGTAAATGGAGTAATTTTGCCTTTTATAATATGAAGGATTTCCTAATTCTACCCTTCCAGCAATCAATTGGACAAAAATTGACAAAATTTGAAATTTCATGGACAGAAAAAAACATCTTGTACAGACTAATGATCAGGCCAAGTTGAATTTTGCCATTGCACAAGGTTTGCATTCTCAAGAGGGCTGAGGGAAACTTATGAGAGTAGAGCATGGTCCCTGTGCAATGGTCTTGAAGCATAGCATACCCTGATGAACAATGGGAACCTCTGTTCCTCAGTACCCTATTATAATACTGTGGCTGTATATTATGCCAGTAACATATCATAAAAGGTATGCGGTATATGGTGAAATATAGAATCTTGGTCTGATTATTTGCATTTTAATATGCATGGATAATAATGTTTTCCTGTATTTATTTTTCAAAATTGATAATTATGGCCCTGAATCTTACCCTTGACTTATACATGAGCATATATGATACCAGAGAGTAGGAAAGTTACAAATAGCTCCAAAAATAATGTTGATATGAAAAGAAGCATAAGAAAATATCATGTTCAAATACAATAAAAAAGCAGCAAGATCCAACCCAAATGAGGGGAGAAAAGAAACACAAAATACAGGCAGCCCCCAGGTTATGAACAAGATTGGTTCCATAGATTTGTTCTTCAGTCGAATTTGTATGTAAGTCGAAACAAGTATATATTTTAAAGTGTAACCCCAGTCAAATTTTTGTTTGTTTTGGATAGCACCCCGGTAATGCTTGTTTTGCTGTCTGTGCACCTGTTCAGAAGAGTTCACTTCACTTTTTGTCCCTGTGATAATTGGATTTTGAAATTTTTGGGTGTTGTGGAAACAAGGATTGGTGATAAAGCTTCAGTAGAAACACATTTTCCCAATGACAACTCTCCCAGAAGTGAATTTCCCTTCCTAGGGAAAGATTTCCTCTCATTTCCTATTGTCTCACCCCTGTTCTTAACTACGAATCAGATGTAAGTTGCATGACTGTAACTTGGGGACTGTCTGTATTGAAAGTATTGAAAATAGTGTTAATTATAATGCAGAACAAGTTCTGCTGAGAGGAAACCACCATGCCTTCTGCAAAGGAAAATGCTGGCCCATCTGACCATATGCAAGAACGAATTGATAAACATATATTTAGAATTCCTAACTTTTGTTTTGTTTTTAAACAAAACAGTGCTTAAATAATATGGCATAACTGGATGGAACATAGTATCAATTATTAACTGGATGAAAGGACAAGAATCAGGGATAAGGAATGAATGAGTGTTTACAATGTAAAGTCATAAGAAGTGGGATTTCCCCAATGATCCTATAGTGCATTTTGTTAATAAATTGAGGCTAGTACAGAAGTATAGCCAACTTTCTTTTCTAAAAATCCCAGATGTATAGCTAGCTGTTGGCTTAGATGTGGCAGTGATTTTCAGATATAAAGCATGTAAAGTCAACCGAAATTATGTTTCTATCTGAACATGATGCAACACATAGCAGAAAATGACATGATCATCGTTCACAAAATTAAAAACATCAGCTTAGCTGATTTCATTTTTCAGAAATCTGACATAATATGCATGCAAAATAATCTGTCTAAATTGGCCACATAAATCCTATACTGGTTAAGAAAAAGCACATAGAAATGTGGCTGCATGTTCTTAAAGAGTGATATTTGCTTTTAATTTAAGCAAGATGTGAGAGACAGACATGTTTTTGGTTATCCACATCAATAATTATCAGAGAACTCTTCCTCAAAAGTGACAGATTATTGTGTGGTACGTTGTCCTTTTTGCAATTGTACTGCTTTTAAGATTTTTTCATCCAACCAGTTTTTGAAATAACTACTAGTCACATATCTTACTTGATATGAGTTTGAGTCTCACTATGTTGCGTCATGCTCTAATACAATACTGCAACACATGTGCAATACCAGATGCTTCCAAAACTAAATGATCACTGCATATCATTCTATACATGGTGTGAATTTATTACTCTTACAAGAACGCCTACAACAGATGTGAAAAAACAAGCTATGCTACTGTAGTGTATTAAGTGAAAGAGCAAACAACCAATGTATTATTCACATTCAGTGTGTGAATAATGTCACATTAATATTATCACATTATTACTGAAAATTATAAAAACACAACCAGATGACCAAAAGAACAATCCAAAGCAGCTGAATGGATAACGTAATGACAATTAGATTCAAATTCTAAGGTGATGCACACTGAGGTTTTTTCCAAGCCACTCACTTACCAGGAAAAAGAACTAGTATAGCCTACAAACTTCAGCACACAATTCAGTTATTATAAGAATTCTTTGATATAACATGTAATGATAATCACTGGTTGAGTTATCTCCAAGGGGGTAGAGAGAAGGACGTACAAATTCAAAGAGAACAGGTCTATCAATGGTTCTCTGCCACGACAGAGGCAATATTCCCCAGAATGCTGAGACTGGAGAGGTGAGACAACAGAGGAGTTGATTGTTTTCATATTCGAGCTATTCCTGACCCTTCACAATTTTTTTCTATGATGAATACTCACTTGCCACGGCAAGGAATACAGCAGCTTTCTATCATGTGAGTCTGTCTCCTAATGTACAAAAGCATTCTGTGCACAATCCAAGGCCGACTTATGGTTAAAGGTATGATAAAGTTAAACAGATTCAGTCTCATTTATTTGAGGTGAAGCTAAGCCGTGTGTATGTGACTGATTAAGGTTTTATCAAATCTTTCTTCTGACTTCATGTTTCTCCAACTGATGAGAAACTACAAGCCAACCTTGAGAAGAGCAAACCTATTTAGGAGAAGGGCAACAGACTAATTTGACCCCAGAGTATATAGCTCAGCACTTCAGCATCTTTCCTTTCTCTTAGGGAACCAATCTGCTCTTCCCTTCAAACTGCTGTTGCCTTAGTGGTACCCAGAACAGGGGAAGGATCTAGAATTCCCAACTTTTTGCTTCAGGAGAAAGGCTGCTTTAAAAGGTTAGAGCAGAAAGAACACTGATGCTGCCAATAAGCTCTGCAAGGTGATTTCTTTCATACATTTCTCCAGCCCTGCAGCTCCTGATTTTTCCATGGCTTCTTGTAAGGCCCCCAAATCTTCTGCCCCTCTTAATTGTCTTCTCTCCTTTTTGCCAGACTTCCTGGTCCTCTTCCCGCTTTGTGTCTAATGGCTCTCCTTTGGCTTCTTTTTCCTTATCTCCTTCCTGTTCCCAAAGACAGCTTCCAGTTCTACATCCAAATCTCCTTCCTTTCTCCCCCTTTAAAGTAGCTTGTTGTTTATTTAGTCCCTTCTACAGCTGCTGTGACTGCTGCACTTTAATCAGGTGCCTGGGATATGTAGCTTCCATCTGTGACATGATACACAGATGATTCTATCTGCTGTTTTCTGTGGCCAATCTCTTATTTGGCACAGTTGGCCATAGTATACTAAGAACTCTGGTGCTCTTGACCCCCTACTCCATCTCAGTTGTGGGCTTTCAAAATAAATCTGGCTGATCACAGTACGAAACAATCATCTAAAAAGGAAGACACCAGACCCTTGCCTAATCTAGTACTCCTCTTCTTATGTACACAAGTGCTTGGGGACGTCTACTTAGAGAAACAGTTTAAAATATTTGTAAGTTAGTTTTTGCCTAAACATATGGTAACACTTTGTATGCTTAAGAACACTGAAGCACTTTGATTTTTCCATTATGGTCAATAACTGAAAGTATACCACTAAACTAGACTGGATTTTTTAGCTTGATGCATAGTTTAAAGATTTACACATCAGTTCCTTAAACTCTTGGTAATCAACAGATTGAGCAGTCAATAAAAATACAAAATCATTCTTAATACAAAAGCACATAGTGCTTACTGCAAGACTATGTTAATACCTGGAGACAAACAGAATGCATTGTGGGAAATGTCAGTTAAAACATCTCACTCAAACTAGCTATGTTTTGTTTTCCTAAAAACTCAACAGGTATTAAAATCCTAAGTGGTTCTGGCAGAAGACTTTGGAAAACCTCAAGTAGATATAGTACATGTTCTTTTTCCAACTTAATTCCACAAAAATAACTAGTAGTGTCCTGTAATGTTACTGCATTCTTTCCTCACATAACTTCCCACTAATCTATACATATAATAAAAGTCAAAGTTTGTATGCGGAGGACAAAAGTGTGGCGGTGTGGCGGTCTATGTGCCAGCATTCTGATTGGCCAGCCTGAAAGTTCCAAGATTCTGATTGGCTGCCGCTGTGGTGCTATTTGCATATGGTCTCGGATTGGCCAGCTTTACAGGAGCCCCTGGTGGAGAAAAGGGTTCATGACAGAAACGGAGACATGAGAGAAGGAAATGTGCATATGGTCTCTGATTGGCCAGCCTCAATTCCAAGATTCCAAGATGACAAAGAGAGGAAAGGAAAAGGCCAGGGGCTGGGTCAGATAATTACCAATACAGACCAAACTTGGCACACAGAGCCCCCATGACCCACTCTACAGGCTACTGCAGTTTGGAGGAGGATGGACCATGGATGATGGGACTGGAAGGGTCACTTTCTGAGACCGCTGTTGACCTCATCCAATGACTGATCTAGACCAAACTTGGCACATAGACCTCTCATGACCCACTTTACGCCCTGGTGTGGTTTGGCCGGGGATAGACCATGGATTATGGGACTTGCAGTACCTTTGCTCAATTCCTGAGACCACTGCAACCCACATCCAATTACCGATAAAGACCAAACTTGGCACACCGAGTCTCCATGACACACTCTACATCCTGGTGCAGTTTGGAGGAGGATGCACCATGGACGATGGGACTTGCAATACCTGCACTCCCTTCCTAAGACTACTACAACTGCCAACAATTATGGATCAGGACCACAATTAATACAGAGAGCTCGCATGACTCACTCTACATCCTGGTGCGGTTTGGAAGAATTTGACAATGGATGATGGGACTTGCAGTCACTTCACTCACTTCCTGAGACCATTGAGATCCTCGCCAATGATTGATCAAGACCAAACTTGGCTCACAGGGCCCCCATGACACACTCTACATCCTGGTGCACTTTCGAGGAGGACAGAGCAAGGACGATGGGACTTCAAATACCTCCACTCACTTCCCAAGACTTCTGCAACCTCATCTAATGACCGATCAAGACCAAACTTGAAACACAGAGCCCCCATGACCCACTCTACATCCCGGTGCTGTTTGGAGGATGGATGATGGGACTTGCAGTACCTTCATGCACTTCCTGAAACCACAGCGACACTCATCCAAATACCAATAAAGACCAAACTTGGCACAGAGAGCCCCCATGACCAACTCAACATTCTGGTGAGGTTTGGGGGAGAACAGACTATGGATGATGGGACTTGCAGTACCTTAACTCACTTTCCGAGACCACTGTGAACCTCAGCCAATGACTAATCAAGAACAAACTTGGCACACTGAGCTCCCATGACCCACTCTCCATCCTGGTGCAGTTTGGAGGAGGATGGACCATAGATGATGGGACTCGCAGTACCTTCAATAACTTCCTGAGACTACTTCGAGCCATATAAATAACTGATAAAGACCAACCTTGATACACAATTCCTTTCTCAAATAACCCGGGCAGCGCCGGGTCCCCAAGCTAGTATTATATAAAATCATAGGAAATTACTAAAAAAAATAGAAGCTTATGCTAACTCAAGAAAGACAGAAAAGACAACCGGAGGAATAGTGGGGTAGAGAAAGTTCTCCTTATGATAAGCCTCTTCCACAATAACTTGTCTCAATATTAAAAGTGAGCTGGTATCCAGGGCATCAAGACTGAAAGAAACAGAAAGTAGACGGTGGGTTTGGATGCTTCCCTGTACTTCTGTTCATCCAAGACTTTTCCCACTGCTGCCTGGAAAAATTAGGAGTTGGAGGAAAGTATACAAAAACAACCCTTTTGAGGGTGCCATATTGGAATGCATTTTACAGCAAGAATAAGCTGCCCCTGCTTTATGCAATTTTCCAACTTGCCAAATGGTGTTGCTACATGAGACACAAGTTTCATGCAGACCTGATAAAATGATGTTAGGGTTAAAAGAAGAAAACACAGGAAAAGGCATGTTATAGCCTGCTTTTTCATGTATGCGTGCATTTCTCTGTATGTGTAGGTACAGACACATGTGTGTGCACCATACAAAACACATACGCACACTGTACCGTATTTACTCGAATCTGATGTTGACCTTTTTTTTTGCAAAATGACCTTGCCAAAATTGGTTATGCATTAAATTTGTATCATACAGTAATCTTAGTGCTTAGCCAAAGCAAAAGGGGAAGGCACTTCAGGTGCTGGACATGGAGCTCCTCTTTGAGGGACATCATCTCTAATTTAATGGCCAGGGCCCAATGCTATGCAATCTGGGAGTTTGTTGTTTGTTGAGGCATCAGTATTCTTTGGTAGAGAAGGCTCAAAACCTTGTAGAACTATAGCCCCATGACTCCATAGTTTTGAACCAAGGCAATTCAAGTGGATTCATTCTTCAAGGTTTTCTTGCTGGAAGCTTTGGTTTTTGGACACAATTGTTTATAATGAAGGAATTCTAAGCAGGCCACAATAGCACTCTGCACCTTTTTTAGCCAAATTACAAAGAGCACACTTTTTCTTTTTCACATTACAATCACCAGCAAATACTTTTTCAGAGGTTTGAAAATTGAAGTATGCATTAGATTCAATGGCACATTAGACTCAAGTAAATACGTGTATATATGTGTGTATGTGTGTATATGTGTGTGTGTGTATATATACATATACACATACACTACACACACACACACATATAGGTGAAGATTTAGCAAACCTGAACCCCAGCCCAATCACTAAATCACATTTTATTCATCTGCTATATACTGATTAGAGAGACTGGCAGAGCATGGAGAGAACACTAGTTCCCTCCATTGTTAGCTCTTCTCATGAGCAAAAAATAGGCTAATTAATAAATAAACCTTCAGGTTAGAAATTTAGCGCACTAATAGCGAAGCTTTTCCTATCTCCTTTGACAGACTGATGGGTTAATATGCTGGATATGGAAGAAGTAACTTTGTCTTCTTGCACATCACAGGAGGAATAGAGCACGCTGTTCTTGCTTTGCTAGTGAATTTTTATGTAATGGTGCTTTCCTTCCTGGAATGGAAGTTTAGTAAGCTCATGATGGACGAACAGATCCTTCCTTAGTATTGCTGTGATGACCAAAGATGGAATTTTCCTCATGACCAGCATGGAAAAGAAAGACTAAAAAGATCTATCCCTTGTTTCCAAATCTCTTCATTCATGCAGATAGAATCCTATGGACCACAGTTTCTCATTGCTAGCATGGCCAGGTGAATACTTAAATTAAAAACTCCACTGAACTTATCAGATCCAGATTTTTCCTTTAACACTTACAAGTTTGATTTGCGAATTTGATGAAAAAACAAAGGTCAGTTTGAAGCAGATAATGGCTTTGGTCAAATGTACGTGCCCAATTCATATTCTCCTCTATTCCTTTGTACAAGGAGAGACAATATGTTAAGGTTCTGACCAAGGGTCAACAACAAATTAGAATTTTTGATGTACTGAAAAATGGTAAGTTTTTCAAAATTTTACAAAAGCAATAGAGTTAGGCCTTGCAGCAGTCATATTTTTTTCTAATCTTCAGGCATACTGACACACATTATATAAGAATAATGCACTATTGTACTGTCACATATTTTGCCATAATTTTGTGTGGAAAGACTAAATTTTAATTATTCGAAAAAGAAACTTTTTTCTAGTTCAGACTGTCACCTAACATGCTTGAAATTTCCTCTCAGACAACATAATTTTAAAAGAGCCATCAGCAACACATTAAACATCAGTGCTATATAACGCTAGGACAACAATGGATCCCACCCTGTTCTTTAAAACAGTGACTCTCAATTTCATGTACTTAAATACAGCACTTAGATATTTATATCCTACCAAACCTGCTGTCAAATAATTTGGATTTTATCATGGTAAAAATAGAAAATTCACTTTTTTCATGAAATGCAATATGTCAACAGTCATGTTCTTATTACATTTACAATGTATGGTATGTTTTAAAGACAGCAAAATTGTTGCTGTGAATAACCACAAATTAACATTTTCCCCAACCATTAATACAAATTACAACTATGTTGTCAAATATAATTTTTACTGCAACAAGCGATAATGGCAGGTCACAGGAAAGAGGCAGTGTAGGAATGCAGATTCTAGCCAATTGTTATGAAAGTCTACTGGCCTGAGAACCACAATTGAGAACCACTGTCTTAAGATAAAAAGAAGTAGAGGACATTCTTTTCAAATTTGCAGATGACACCAAATTTTTTGTTGTTGTGACAGAAGCAACTTGAGAAACTGATCCAAATCAGGATGGGTAATTTTCAAACTTTTTGAAGCAAAAGATTCTTGTGGAACCCCAATAAATGTTTATATATTATATTATATTATATTATATTATATTATATAAATGTATACATTATCAGGCATGGGCAAACTTTTGGACACATTGCATTTTAAAATTTTACACATGTGCCAGGCCTTTGGCAAATGAATGGAGAGTGTCTGTGTGAATTAATTGAAAATAAAATGAACAAATTCGTATGCTCACTGCACTTATCTCATCTGGAATGCGAAAGAAAGAAAGAAAGAAAGAAAATGTACAATGGAGAACAATTTTAGCCAACATAAACTTGACAGTATTTCAGTGGAAGACCCTTGGGACCATCCAATCCAACCCCCTTTTACCTTCATTCAGGAAAAGCACAATCAAAGCACCCCTAACAGATGGCCATTCAGCTTTTGAAATAATAATAATAATAATAATAATAGGAGCAACCCCAGAAGCCGTCCAGTCCAATTCCCTTCTACCATGCATGAAAAGCAGAATCAAAGCACCCCCACAGGTAGCCACACAGCCTTTAGACTAATAATAATGGGGGGGGGGGGGGAGGGAGGAGAAGGAGAGAATGCGGAGCTCCTCGTGATGCTTCGCAGAACCCTAAGGGCTCCCTTTGAGAACCACTACCCTAGAGGACAAAATCAGAATTCAAAATTATCTAAAAACATTAGAGAGGAGGACCAAAATTAAACAAAATGAATGCCAAGAAGAAGAAATGTAAGTTATTAGACTTAGGTAAAAAAATGATATACATAGATAACGGATAGGTGACACATGGCTTGAAAACAGTACATGGAAAAGGAATTTAAAGAGTTTTAGTATACCACAAGCTGAACATGAGAGAACAGCAGCAGCTTTAAAAAGCCAGTGTCTATCTAATCAATAGGAATGTAGTGTCTAGATTGAACGAAGGAATTGTACTACACTATTCTGCTCTGGAACACTCTCTCCAGTTCTGAGCACTACAATTTCTAAAGGATATTGACAATTTAAAATGTGTCCAGATGAGACAACTAAAATGATTAAAAGATCTGGAAGCTATGCCTAAAAAGAAACCAGAGCTGCTTATGTTCAGCCTGGAGAAGAGAAGGTTTAAGAGATGATATAAATGTAATATTTAAATATTTGAAAAGTTGCCATACTGAAGACAAAGCAAGCCAGTTTTTTGATGCTCCAGAAACAAGGACATGGAACAATAGATTCAAACTATAAGAAAAGAAATTCCACCTAAACATTAGAAAGAACATCTTGACATTAAGATTTGTTCAATAGTGGAATATGTAGAGTATAGTAGATCTCCTTCTTTGGAGATTTTAAAAGGATGGATAGCCATGTGTCTTGAGAGCTTTGACTCTGATCTATCATAGCAGCAGTTTGACTGCTTTATGATTCTATGATTCTAGAATTAAGGGGTGCAGAAGAATTAAGAGGAATGGAACAGTATCATTAGAACTCTGTGGTTTTTATTTTTGCATGAGCTTTTGTGAATATTAATTCATTTCCACAAAGATTAATGATTTTTTAAAAAGTGTTAAACAGTAATACATTCCTTTTCCCCTCTCCCCATCTACCTCCTTTTTATCCTGCAAGAGGCTAACCTAGCAAAGTTTGCCCATGCCTTGTTTATGGGATATCAATGCAGGAAGAGTATCAGCTTTAAAAGACAACCAAAGTAATATAAAAAATAACGGGGGTGGGGACACAACAACAAGGTAAATTTCAATTATTTGCAACACTTCTAGCCTACCTTCTCGGGGATAACTAGTAACATTATCATACAGCAAAACACAAAATCCACAAAAGAGCAATTCAATATGATCTCTGGGTTCACTGAGGATACATTCCAAAACATACACATCCCTCTGAGGATACCTGAGACCATGTACAATTGCGAACTCTATATTTTCATTATAATTGGGCCAGAAGTATACCTCAGGAAAGCACTGGAGGACTTAGAGGGCCCACAAAATGTCCAGGAAGGAATTTTTTGGAGTTTTGGACACTGGGTAGGTGAAATTGTGGATATTATGCCCATGGATAAGGGGATTGTGCTGTACCTTTTATCGACCAAGCATAATGCAAAAATATATCATGCAAGTTTTCAAAGCTTCACTAACTTTCTCATCAGAAAATATGTTTAAAATCATATGGAAGGAGAAAAGTGATGATGTTAGACTTGGAGAGCATTTCTGAGTTAAGATGATTTAGGGCAGGCAAACCCAGGTGTGTAGACCAGACAAATCCCCTCGAGCTCTTCCCTCCAACCCTCGTCTACCTCAGCCCTCTTCTTAGGATGCGGACACAGTGGCCCGCCTCATCCCCAGGCTGAGAGGAGGGCCAAGGCAGAGACACATGATTGCGACGTGTTTCCTCCTCTTCTCAGCTTGGGAACAAGGCAGGCCACCGCATTCCCAGGCTGAGAGGAAAGCCAGGGGGAAACAGACAACTGTCGAGATCTCTCTGTATCCCCAGGCTGAGAGGACCCTCCCTCCAGCCATCAGCCATACCCCTCATGCCAACCACCACCCTGTACCAACTGCCCTTGGCCTTCACCCCCCCCCCCTTCCTGGCCCGCAATGCAGCCCCCACAAAATAAAAGTTTGCCCATGGCTTGTTTAGGGGATATCCATGCAGGAAGAGTATCAGTTCTGCCAACAACTGTGAAGGGCTACTCTCAAATACATCTTGTATATGCAATCCAGTCTCCTACCATAATAACATTCACTTTCCTTTTCTATCACACCTACTACCCTTCTAACTGATATCTCTAGTCAGACAAGCAGAATATATTATTGTAGCAGCAAGCTCATATCAACATTTGAAGGAGTATGGCACTTTCTATGAAAACGCTAAACAGAGAGTATATATATTTACAAAACAACGCTCTCCACTCCTGTCATTAGAAATAATGGCAACATGTAGCAGTGAGAGATGAAAAGTAGGAAATACAAAAAACAACATGGAAAGGGTGCTGAAAGTACTAGTTAGGAATAGTGAAGCAGTTTGCTATTTTGATGTTTGTCCTGAAGCTATCACACTTCATCCTGAAAAAAGTGAAAAACAGTGTAGCTCTAAAGTACTGACTGAAGATTCTTCACATGTAAGAATAAGCATATTCTCATATTCCACTATGTGGAACAGGCAAATGTCAGTGTCAACTGTTGCTTACCATACATTACACATATGAATATGAGAATGTTAACTGTCACATAATAACAAGCAATTTAATCAACAATATAATAATGATAAATACACAAATTGGTTGCAGTTCTACAGTTCACTATTATGTTTCTAATATTATCAGTACTGAATTATTCATCCCAAAACATACGAGATTATTTCCAACAAAAGTTTTGCAGACATTTAAAGCCAAAAAGAGGAATCAAAGAACACAAATTTAACTTTCCTTTATTCCCTTTGGTCTAGATAGCCATGACCTTGATGTTGTCCTTGCTTCTCAGTGCTAATTTTGCCTCCCATATCTTCTGTGAAAGTTTCTTTGCCTATCACTGCTTCCCAGACATAAACTATGGACGTAACTATCCATTCCACTTTCAACACAACATACTAAAGAAATAATGCTCCAGGACCATTTCCTGAATAAAAGACAAACCTCATAGAATATGCAACTATGTATATCACTAAATACTCAGGAAATGCTTCCTAGTCACTGCATATAAATGTACTTAAGTCTTTCCATAAATCCATCTGAAACACTGTGAAAACCTGGATAGCATTTCTCTTCATTTGGGAATACCTCATTATTAGATTGTGGCCAGAGTTTCCAGATCCAAGTTCTTGAATTGTTGGAAGTTGTGGGGTGACTAATGTAAAAATGTATAGCATAAAGCTAAAAAAACAGATTCAATATACTTTATTCACTTCACTGTTTCATTCATTACATAGGTAATATATGAGATGACATGACTTCCCATCTTTAAAAGTGTTACTACACACAAAGAACATTAATTTGGGAGTCAGAGACAGTACTTAATATCTTTTTGGTGCTGAAGTAATATACTTAGGTTTATCATTATTATGTGCATCCCAAAGGATTTAGACTTCTTTATTATTATTTATTATGTGCATCCCAAAGGATTTAGACTTCTTCCTAGTTCAATGGCTTTGAACACGATGACAGCACAGACCAGTACCCAATAAAGAGAACAGGATTCTGAACATTGTGTTGATCTCAACATGATATCAAATCACAGAAACTGTACAAGAACCATTGGGAAAAGAAGTACCACCATAGGAAATGGAGCAAATGTCTGCAATTTCAAAAAAACTGTTGCTAAATAAGATGTAGTAGAACCAGGGGAGGAGGTGTGAATAATCTCTGTACCCTTCCAATCTCTGTACTTCTTGCCAAGTGAGGGAGTTGCAACAGAGCAAGGTGAGGAAGAAACCAGATACTGTTTTCATTTTCTTGAACAATCAGAGCTGTTCTAAAAGCAAATGAAAGCAAGGGCAAAAATGAATTCAGCTGGACAAGCTGATGGGAGGCTTTCACTAGCTTACCACTAAAATGTCTTGTAACTAACACTTCCTGGTTACAACCATGAGCTATGAACTGGCTGCAGAATTAACCGAATCCAACAATGTACCTCCTATAAATATGCAGAAAGAGAATAGTGAAAGATGGAAGGAAGTATCACTCATGGTGAAATAATCAGTTACTGCTGCCACAGAATGAAGTACCATTGTACCTGGCAGTACTCTAGGCCCTAATAATAAACCACATGCAAGGAATGTGGAAAGATTGGAAATGTTGAGATCACATCTGATGTCACCAACAGCGGCAATCCTATATAGTCACCTGGCAGAAAACCAAACTGAGGAAAAAAGACTTTTAAGACATGCATAGTATTGCATCGCAAGAGACTTATGCAAATGCGCACATTATTTTTGAACAGGATAACAAGAAACCTACAACACAAAAGGAGAAGGAGATGAAAATGAAAAATTCACTGGAGAAATATTTCACTCTCTAGGGTGTTTAAGATTCCACTGGTTTCACAATAATTGCAAAAATGTGTATACAATGGACTCATTGACACAAAATGCTAAGCCAGAATTGCTGAGACTTGTTTCCACAAACATATGAAGATAGGAAAGCATAGTATTGTATCCAAACATCTATTTTGTATATCCTCTAACCCAGTGTTTCTCAAACTGTGCTCCTCCAGGTGTTTTGGACTTCAGCTCCCAGAAATCCCACCCAGCTTACCAGCTGTTAGGAATTGTGGGAGTTGAAGTCCAAAACATCTGAAGGAGCACAGTTTGAGAACCATTGCTTAACCAATCACATTCAGGCTTGTCAGAATAGCAAGGAGAGAGGGTCTCGTCGAGTCAGTTTTTCCATCATGGTAAATGAATGGTTGCTTTGCCTATTCCTACATGCAGGAGAAACTGAAAGGGAGCAAAGAAACAGCATGCGTCCTCATACAACCAAATTATGAATTAACTAAAAAAAAGTTGTATAAAATGTTGTGTGAAGCTACCATCATATTGGGAAAACACTAAATATTATAACATGAAATCACTAGGAGGTAACCTAGTACCAGCTATATGAGTGCTCCACTGAAGAAATAATGACAATTTACAATAACTAAGTTTAATTGTGTCTGTTAAGTCCAGCAAAACAACTTAGGCATGGCATATCTCAAAGGCAAATTTAAATCAACCAAAATAACATGATATGAATGGGTCAATATGCAGCATTTGAAAGCATGTAAAACTGTAAAATTTTACTGCTTGATATTGAGCATGGGCCTATGTCTGTTTTAGTATACGCTTATGCATATAGCATGCACCAAAAGTAAGTACCAGAAGTTTGCTCAAGCAATATGAACTATATATATTGCAAGAAGGAAATTCAAAGTTTGTAGAACTGCAATAACTACATTGGAATATTTAAATGTTCTCTAAATACCTGTTGTAGTTCAGCGTGGTGGTAATGTTCCTACTACTGGTAGGAGGGAGAAGAGGTCTGCGCAGGAGTCAGAGGGGGAGCAACAGCAGGAACGCATTAGGGAAATAATCATGGCCCCAAGTGATTCTGAGACGTTTGAAGGCTTCTCCGATTGCAAAATGGGAGATGGGGAGGAAAGTAGAGGAGTAAAGAGGGCTACTCACGATCCGGAGTCTGATGAGGCGCTTCAGAGGAAGTGCATCCGGGAAATACTTAGTGCTCCTACGGAGGACGAGGATTTCATGGGGTTTGAAAGGAGTGATGGGTCTGGGAGTGATATAGGAGAGGAGGAGGAGCTGGATTGGACCCGTGTTCAACAGATTAAGGACATTTGTAACCAACCCACCTCCAGTGATGAATTTGAGGGGTTCACAGGGGATTGGCAACCGGGGAGCACTTGGCAAGATCTAAGTCTTGGCAGACGCTGGCAGAGGTGGAGGGATGCGTGCTCGGGTTCAGCTGCGGGGTTGGATGCAGCTGAGAGCTATGAGGAAAGGGTGGGGAGCTCATCATCCTCTAATGAGGAGATCTAGGATAAAAGTGGGTTCTGTTGGAATGATACTTTGCAAAAGGCATATTGTCTTTATGGGACATAAATCTTTGTTACTGCGAACTCTCGAGCTTGGGTCCTTGGCTACAGCTTCCAGTGTTCCTGTGTTCCTGTTCGTTTTCCATCTTCTGTGACTGTGTTTTTGTGCTGTGCTTATTTTCAAGCAGATTGCTGAACTTTGAGTTTAACCCGTATTAAACAGCGTTATAATCCGTGTTATATTTTTGTTACTGATATTATTGCGTTTTTGATGCCAAATTGCTACTCTGACTCTATGCACTGAAGTTAAGTGCTTTAAAAGACTATTTTTGTACAATAAAGCTGTGTTTGAACTCGTTATCTTGTGTTTGGCTCTACTTGAGGCTTCTGGGTCTTGACAATACCATAGAGAGCAAAGTATATCTTGTAGGCAGCATACGGTCTCTAGGGTGATTTTTGGAGCCCCTACAACTCTCTAGAAGGAAATAAATTCCAAACATGTTCCAAAAGCCCATATTTTGGGTTTGCCGATATTCAAATAATTTTTTGCTATATGTTTCATAGAAGGTCTTTGCCCCAAAATGCTTTCCAGGGCATGTGGTAGGTATTGTCATCATGTCTTTGGGCCTAACGGGGGTCAATTTAGGCCCAGGAGAGGACCTTTTTGAAACAGGAGTTAAGCAGGAAGTGACTTCTAGTCAGTATGGAGGTACAGTCCTGTAATGTCTCTGGGGCATTTATAGCAGCCCCTACTCTTCTGTAGTTGCCCATTTTTACTGCATACCAAGTAGAGGACAACACAGTTTGAAATAATGCGAAGCGTGTACACAGCTTTACCAATCTGCAACCAGTCTAAAGACTGTATAAGGCACTTGATGTATCCAGAGTTGCTCTACTAGAACTAGTGTCATTGGTCTGTCTGCAATACACAATGTTTTGGATAAGATCACTAACCTTTTCCAATTTGCATAATTCACATTCTCAACAATACTTTATTTATTCTGGACTAACCACCAAAAAAACCTGAGCTTTATGATTTTCAAATGCCAAAATGAGCCTGGTCTTAACAGACCCAATATATCAGTGACCCTTTTACATGTAGGAATAGAATATACAAATAGAGCAGCATCTCATAGGTTTGAGAATTTAAACTAAGTGAAGAAATCTTTGCATTGACAACAGAAAATTCTTTACCCTTTTCCCAATCATATCTAGATAAATGTAAGTACGCTGGTCATAGGATGTGGTACCACAAAGATTTTAACATAGCCAACTCCCTGGGAGCTATTTCATCTTCAAGTAAACACTGATTGCTCGACCTTAATAAGCATCTCAATTAAGAGATCACAATCTCTAAACAAACTTTAGGAGCAGGCACTTGTATTTTACCAAGTTGAATGGTTATGGTATGCTCTAAATCTAAACATAAATTAAAATGTGAATGAAATGAATATTGTTTCATTGTACATTCTCAATACAGTGCCGCACCAAACAGAAATTGTATAGAATTGCTTTCTTGGAGCTCTTTCCCAACATACTGTTGGTTTTGTAAACCTGAGCTAGTATGACAAGGTTACAAAAATAAGTTTTATCAAAATTTGGAATTCGGAATTTGGAATTATTACTCTTAGCATATCTCAGCCATACCAGCTCAGGCTTACAAAACCAACATTTCAAAACATCTGGAGGGTACTATCCTGGGGAAGTACCTCTACTGGATTAGTTTTTTCTGAATACATCTAACAACCTAGTCCCTATCTAGATACCTGAAAAAGTTATCTTAACTGATTTCAAATTTCAAATATATAGTGAAAGAATCCAGCATTATGATCCTTTGCACAGCTATTTTTATACACCATATTTCTTTAATTGTAAGACATAATCTACTGTAAGATGCACCCTAATTTCAGTAACACCACCACCAACAACAAAAATGCGTAAGAAACATCTATAATTCTAAGATGCATTCCATTTTTAGATATGTTTATGGGGGGGGGGGGTACATCTTAGAATTGAAGCAATTCAGTATTTCACACTGAGGCCAACGAGCAAGCTTGCTTAGCAATCTTCCCGATCGATGTATGGTACAATCCCTATTAAGTCTACTCAGAGGACCCACTGACTTCAACAAACTACTCCCAGGTAAGTAAACATACAAGTGCAATCTCAAGTTCTTTATTATCAACTACTCTAAATCATTATTATACAGTACAACACATAACTTGGAAGTCTATTAAGGATCGGATCAACCAATACAGACTAAGGTGGGAAATATGTTTAGCATTCAGGAAACAAATCATGACTCGGCTAATTTGTATCTGTGGGTGTCTACAAATAACATAATGCACATAATATTTTAACAGCAGATGTTAAACCATAGTTGCAGGCCAACTTTGTTTATTCTAAAATGTTCTATTTGCTGAGCTATTTACAGACAAAACTGAATCACTTAAGGATATGGATATAAAATTAAGCAAACTCTTGGTTCACATGCTTTTGCCCCCTCTGGTTGTGAAGGGGTTGAAAGATAGCTTTTAGATGTTTAAACAGTCCAAATTGAGGCTTAAACTATCTATATTCACACTGGCGATACTCTGGTTACTGCTAATGAACCACTCACATTTGGGATTTTCTTTTTAAAAAACAGAGTATAACTTGAGTTACTCAACCTACCTGTAGCCCTGCTATCTCAATCTGGAGATGATAAAGATTCTAGCTAGTTTTTCGAGGACATTTCAATGTCTCTGAAGTTCTCATAACATGCACTGGATGAAAGGAGGCGTTCAAGCTCAAAGTCACAACTAAGCATGTCCCTGAGCAGTTAGGAGTGATTTGTAGAAAGCTTTTGCAACTCTCACAAGTAAAAATATCAGTCAAACAAATCACAAGAACTGAAACTAATTTGGATGATTCCTTCCACATCCCCCCTTTTTTATTTATTTTTTTAAAAGAATTTTATTATATTTTCCATAATACAACGAAAGAGTGAGAACAATAAAAGTAAAAGAAAAGAGAAGAAAAAGAAAGAGAGTAGAGACATAGAAAAAAGTGCCAAAAAAGTAAAAACACATCCCCCCTTTGTTAAACCACTTCCCAAAGTGATGGAAAGGTTTTCAATGTGTTTTCTCCAAAGCTCTAATTATGAACGATTGTAATTCACTTTTTAAAAAAATAGATAAAAGTGAGCCCTGAGATTCTAATGGAACTACAAATCTACCGCAATGTATCTTAAGGGGGCTACATTTTTGTCTTTGCTGAGAGAGTATTATTTTCGTCCTGATTTCTAAGTACTTTCATTAACATCAAGGATACATGACACGAGCATTACGATGAATGACTTTCAGTATTACTATCTCCTTGTTTTTATATGGTACCCCCTACCCTTTTCTTAAAAGTTCATAAAGAGAAAAACTACTCTTGAGTGAAGTCTTTAACAAGGATCATATATGCATTAGTTTTGATTAACAGACTATATAGAAAGGACATGTATTTAGTCCATGTAGAAACATGACAGAAAATATAACAAACTAAATTACAATGTTTTGGGTCAAACGTAAAATGTACAAAACAAGAAATAACATCATTCCTATAAGCTGTGTATTCTATTATCATACAAAGAACGTCTTATGGTTTTATATCTCAAACAGTGCGCAATAAAAAAATTACTGATAAATTTATTCTCAGATTCAGGACTTGCTAGTTTTTTAGTAGAACATTTCCTTCATTAAACTTCATAGTACTTATAGTAACTAACCTGCACTAGAGACTTTTTTCAATACACTTTCTTTGTCACATCTGTTTAAAATGTTATCATGCTAATATTACATACGCTTGGCTACACATATTAATGTGTAGCTAATGAAACATCTAATAATTTTGTTGCTCTGTTATTGACCTTGTCAACTATTATATCCCACTCACAAAAGTAATGAAAGTAAACTAATGTATAGTCTAGCTGTTGACTCTGCAGTACATTTGTAAAGGTGAAACTAAATAAGAAGAGATCATTCAGAATTATTATTCATTTTTTGTCTTATTCAAAGCGACTTGTTATATCTCTGTATACCTAGATGGCAGACTCCCTTATCATGCATATTGCAACAATGGTAAAGAAATGAACCTGACTAGAAATGGAAAAAGAAAAGAAATAAAAGTATGTGATGTAATGAAAGCAAGGTAAGACCTATGAGTGCTGGTGTGATGTCAAGTCCTTTGCCCACACAAACAATTTGTTGTAAAAAAAAATTAAGCTACGTCTTCTGTAGATACAGAGACTGTCCAAATAGTACAAATAATTACATAAAATGCTTTTAGAACACCACAAATCAGCACAACTGTAAAGCAAAATATATTTCTTATTTATAATTAGAGTTGAATTATGGCTATCTCTCATTTAAACGTGATCAATACCTCAATACAAATTATAATCTAGCTTCTATATATTCCTTGCAAGGGATCTGGATTTAGCAACTGACTTGTCCACCATAAAACTAGCAATATTTAATCAGTAATACGGACATGTTAAGAGCTATTAGAAAAGTGTTGTTCTCACTGATTCACAGCACAAAGCATCTTAGTGCATTATTTCAAACTATATTTACTTTTGCTAATGTTACAGTACATATGTCTATGTAACACCTGCACAAGCACTGCATGAGAACACTGGTAAGATATGCTAAATGGGAAAAATTAGAAACGTGAGAAGTTTCAGCAAAAGGCTCCTATAAGTATGGGTGCTATACAGAATTGTTCGAAGACTGATACACCCCCTGCTGTCTCATGCTGCCTACTCCCTATGTCATCAGAGAGAGAGAGAAATCCAAAGCCCTGTGCAACTTCTGGCTCTCAAAAAGAGTATCACAAAAAATGGTGGTCAATTTGTTCATTTACATCTATCACAAAAGGAACCAAGAACCCTACTTCATGCTTCACTCCCAGAAAGAACAAACATAGAAACGGTGTAACTTAAGAACCATACTTGTGTTTGCTTTTTTGCTTCTCCCTACGAACACTTTTTCCTGTAGGATCATGTATTTATATTATAATCCTGGAGACAAGAACTTCCTAATAAATATTTTAGGTAGCTCTTGGAAATTTTATCAGCTGAAGTAAAGGCTTTAAATGAAGTAAAGTAGACTTTCATCACATTTTCCTTTTTGCCACTCCATATTTGGAAGAAAAATCTTGACATCTTACCCATTAGCATCATTTTTATTAACTTTAAATGTTAAAAGATGCTAATTGCAATGCAAGCACATAAAATCAAGGCAAGACCCTCTCTGCAAGGTTACAGTCTAACAAGAATGGGCAACTATGGCTCTCATCAGCTTTAAACAACAAGAGTATGTGACTTAGGGCCCTTCCATACAACCATGTAACCCAGAATATCAAGGCAGATAATCCCACAATATCAGCTTTGAACTGGGTTATCTGAGTCCACACTGTCATATATTCCAATTCAAAGCAGATAATGTGGGATTTTATTCAGCTGTGTAGAAGGGGCCTAACTCAAGATTATCTAGTGGGCTTCCATAGCTGAACAGGGAATTTGAACTTTGGTCTCCAGATCAAAGTCCAATGCTCAAACCACTGTACCACACAAGTTGTCCACAGGCCTTTCCAATGGGTACAATTCATTTTATATGGGTATTTCCATAACAAGGGATTCACTGTAACATCAGGGTTTAGCTTTATATCATTGAAGTTTCTTTGACAAGACATTCTTCAGTTTCTAACTGTCCAAATACATCTTTCTAACTGAAGAATTTTATCACAACTTTCTCAATTTAGCTCTCTTTTTTAATGTTATCTCCCCCTCACCACCTTCTTACTATGATCTCATTTGTCCTTGCTTTCACACAGAAACCTACTACTAGAAATAAAACAATGTTAACCATAATAATTCAAATAGCTATATTTTAGGTTATTTACCTTAAATCCTAAAATACACATTTGTACTTACTGTTCAATTATTTTGGGCTGAAACAGTATAGCCTATTTCATATCTTCTTAACCCTAAAATTCTTCACTTTCAATTAAATTTGAACTATCATCTCAGTTCTTCTGCAGTACACAGGATTAGACTATGTGAATGTAGCATAAGGAGATTCACATCTGCTCCCTCTGGCACTAGAAGCCAGTTCCACCCTTTATACAGCAAAGGAGCCACTAACGCTGTTTCTTTGAGATAGGCATTGGGAGATGAGCGTTTTTTTGGTACAGAAAGTCAATGTAAACTGCTGTGTGAAAAGAATAAATCCAGCCATTTTTACGCATCCAAAGATTTACAGAATCCTAAAACCAAAAGTTGAGGAGCTGGGACTGTCCTTTGGTGTGTTTTTGTTTGTTTGAATCAAGCAGGGTAAAACTATCCAGTTCAACCCCAATGATATACCTTGGGATCTTGTACAAAGTATTGTAGTGCATAACTTCTGAATGTGTCACAAGCTCTATGACCGACAAATTCAGGTTAATGGTCCAATCCTAGATTAACAGTGTCAGGGATTAAGGACCTTCTCTATCAATGTGTTGTTGTGTGCCTTCAAATAAGTTCTGACTTGGGGAAAATTTATCAACAAGGGGTTTTTTTTTGGGGGGGGGGTCAAAATTATTTCAGAAAGGGGTTGGTTTTGCTATTCTCTAAAGCTAGGAGAGTATGATGAGCCAAAGGTCACTGAGTGGATTTTCATGTCTTAGTGGAGAATTAAACCAGGTCTCCCAGTGTATTAGTCCAACACTCAGACTGCTATACCAGGCTGGCTCTTTGTCAATGTACTATTTAGATATCTACTGAGTGGAGCAAATATTTATGACAGCAAACTAGCATGAGTTATGGCAGTAGAAAAGCACCCGTGTGACTACTACACCATCTTGCTTAGGCAACTAAGAACCTTATCCACATCAAGGACAGACCCTGCACTGGTGCACTGCAACGTAATTCCCAACTGAGTAAAGGACCAAGCACTGTAGTACAACAAACAACTACTTATACTAGTGCCAATATGCAACATTTCCAAGTCCACTCAGTATGTCTTTTAAACCAGTTTAAAATGTATTTATCTAACTTGTGCATCGAAGTTAGATAAACACACTTTATCTAAGTGTTAAGTATTCTTGTTCCCACCTGAAGTTTTAAAAAGAAGAGCCATGTATTAAATCTTTATAAGAAGATCTAATAAGATTAAACATATGCATGTTAAATCTGCCAATCCTTTCACACTTCCACACCAATGAAATTGGACCAAATAAGAACTAGCACATGAAACCGTAGACGTTTTGTGTGTTTTGTTCTCATCCATATACAAACTCATTGAACTCTTTCATTAACACAGTAAAATATCCACAGGGAAGTATTTGGAATTCTCTCTATTAATATACCTCAGTAAAGATTAAACATGTAACCTGTATTACAGTCTAAAGGAATTGTATTAACAGCTGCTCTGAGAAGTCACATCACTGCAGTGACAAGTACTCTATGAATGGTTATTGGCATTTTGGCTTTAGCATGCTTACTACAAATCCACAAATAATAAAATTACTGTATCTGTCAGGCAATTCAAAACAATAGGTTCAAAACGATGACTTGCTTTGTTTAACTTTGGAGGGGGGAACAAAACTGAATTAAAAAATGTACAAAATGTACAGTTTTTTGCATATTACTTGGCTTTAAATAAAATTAAAACTCATTGCAATAGCACAAACGTGAGTGTAAAAAGCTTATTTATAGCAACACACATACATCTACTATCCTATACACCAGTCTACTCAAAACAATGGTTCGTGAACTACTGCTAGTCCACAAACTACTGACTGCCATATGTGGCAAGTTTCCAAGAAAGGAAGAAACACTTGGAGTCAATGGGTTACACTAGAATGAAAACTCTGCCACACTCCAACAGTAGATATCTTAAGAAGCACTGCTATACACTATAAGACACATAGTTTGTGTAGAATCTTCAGATGATTTTGCTTCAGTATGCTAAAATTTTGCTCCAACATGCTAAAAACTTGATAGTATCACCCACACATACAAGCACCCAAGAACCTATGTCTTTAAAAGTAATTGTAATATTATGCTGGCACCTTGATCAGTCTCTCTGACTTTATGTATTAATTAATGGAGGAATTTTAAAAACAATTGGGTGAAACAAAGATGACACAAATAAAAGCATTAAATACAGAGATATGTATGCTTATTTTTAAAAGTCTTCTGGTCCTTACACACTATACAATTATAGCATAATTATTCCACTTTGACTGTAATGGCTACATCCTATGGAATCCTGGGATTTGCGGTTTGGTAAAACACTAGCATTTTCTCGCTGAGAATTCGAAATACCAATCCCTAATCTGAAAATCTCAGGATTCCATTGAGTGGAACCATGGCAGTCAATGTGGAATTATATTTCTATAACTGTATAATATCAAAGGTTACAGGTCTTTTTGGTAGGCCATAAATGTTAATTCACTTTAAGGCCATCATGTTTAGTAAACCAAAGTATACAATTATATCTGATGGCTGGAAATGTGCCATAAATGAGGTTCTGATATAGACACAACATCAGAGATACATCAGAAAAAGTCAGTGCAATTCTACCAGTGAAGAGAACAAAAAATTGTCCCTAGGCCGCTATAGCTAGGTCAATGAAAAGACATGATGTCACTTCTTCAGACCTCAATTAGAACAACCCCACTAACCTCAATGGACAGTCAAAACACACTGCCTCTCCCATTAAATTTAAACACCAGTACAAAGCACAGGATATCAGTTCTTTCATTGCTAGTTGGAGAACAGTTCAAATTAGTTTTATCTGTCTAAAATATAAATAAATTATAATTCTCTGGCAGGGTTTGTACCATGATTGAGGGCAGAGTTATTTGGATTCCAAAACCTGTAATTTATTAATTAAAGAAGGTAAAAAAACACAGAAACCCAGCTAAGACACTCTAAGAATGTGTAACTTAATATGATATACAGCATGATACTTTCATAATGGCTTCATTTCTAGCACACTTAGAACACACAAAGTGGAATTCTATTCAAAAGGAACACTGTGCATAAACAGCTGGAACCCAAAACCAATATAGGAAAAACAAATTGTTCATAGTTCCATTGATCTTTTGATGTACTCTGCATTAGGACTCTGCATGTGAAAAAGATCATGGGCTTCGTTCTTCCATAATAGGGACACATGGACAGTTATTCCCTACAGGAATGATAGTACTGGTAAAATCCACAATTCAAATACTAACTTCTACAAATGTCTCCAAACTTTTGTCTGATCTTTCTGCAAATATTTATTGGCTAGATATACTGGCTAATAACAAGCAGCAGTATCTCTAACTGAAGAGACACAAGTAAACACACAAACCTATATGGAAAGACATTTTCTTTCGAGAATCTCTCCTTCAGCCATTTCTTCTACAAACCAAATGCTCACAATCACTTTTGTCTTGGAACTTTATCTCACAAAGGTGGCAAACCGGGAATGAAGCAGGATCATCACTTTTGGTGATGGTTTCCATTACATGACACCATGCACAACCCATTGCCGGTCTGCCACCTACTTGCAAAAAAACTAGCCCCTCTTACTGATGGGAAACTTTTTCAATAGCCTCAGATCATGCCAGTACTTACCTCGTGTGACATGCTGATCCACTTCTGTGTTGGCTTGCCAGCACAGAAGTAGAGGAAGGAGGTGGGACTCCACTCCTCTCCCGCTCTCCCTGCGCAGGAATTAAAGTTCTAAAGTTTGTTTTATTTGTCTTTACTAAATTTTGCTGGAATGACAAAGCTTCGTGTGTGTGTGTATATATATATATATATATATATACACATACCTTACAAAGGAGCAGAACTGAAGGAGGGAGAAACTCCATCCCTAACAAGAAGTATGGCCAATAGTCGCTATTGGATGACAAAGGAGAATTGTAATATCAAGGGTGAACGTCCCAGTAAGTTGCCAGTATGTGATTCCGCAAATGCTGTGGGATAGTAGCTTGATGCAATAATGTCCTTGAAAGACCAAAGCCAGGACACAAAAGTGAAATGCATGAACACACACACTCAAGTCCCCCCCACAACTACCCACATGAAAGAGGGCAGCATTTTTAAACTAATTTTATTAATTTTATATCCCCTTTTGCTCTTAGTATATGACTTGAGGCATTTGCTCAGTCATTACATTCTATCCTATAGTCTACAGAGTGAAGCAAAAACACTGGAAAAGCCCATGTAGCAAATCTCTCTAAAGCACTATTCACAACAAATATTGCAAAATCTAAGGTCACAAACTATGTGTTATAGTCACTCATTCATATCTTTGTTACAATTTCTACAACTGCAATGTTGGTCTGGTGCAGCAAAGTTAATGTTATCTTAAACACTAAAATAACTATGACATAAGCTTATGTCATAATAAATATCTTAATCTCAAAAGTACCGCAACACTCTTTTCTTGGTTTTCCTTTCTTTGGGTCTCTCAAATCTTTCAACAAGCAGCCCTACTGCAAGTACAGAGACAAAAATGTTATTAGTGCTATGAAGACAAGAACAGCAATAGCAACCAGAACAATTTTGGCTGTTCCTCTGTGGAGCGGTCAACTTTCATATCCTAAATGGACTCCTTTAGCTTTTCATGGCATCTGGCAGACACATATCTAACAGACAAGAACAAGCCTTGCAAACCATGAAGGATGAGGTAAATGACATGTGCTACTCTGCTGGATGCAATGTGATGACAATAACTAATACACATCAACCTTCGTGGCAAATCTATTCATTTAATCTACAACTCACTGGGTCTCAATTCTGGGAGTAAAGCAGGTACAAATAAAGCTAATAACAACTTGCTCCAATACTAGAACTCTTAAAGGAAGGCATTCACACTATCATAGCTGCTACTTGTTGGAAAACAGAATACTGGCCCCTATATCCTACTTCTGCCAAGCTTCAATTAGCCTCAGGGGTACTCTGAATGGGAAGGGAGACCAAGGTTTTTCTGCTAATAGTGTCTGCTGTGTTTCTCCTCTTCTGGTCACTTGAATTCCAATGAGTGCAACAAGGTCAATGTCCAACATCTCAGAAGCCTCATAATTACTGCTAGCATGTGGAACAATGTTCATCAGTCAGCACAGGGTACAGGTGAGGACAAGGTTTGTCATGGCATAATGATCAAACTCAAAAAACCAATTAAACCATTATAGAAAGATGGGTTTGTAGTAGCTTGGTGATAGAAAATACAATATAGACAATAGGGCAGCCAACAAATGGCCATGCAATAGTCCATGTGACAGCAGTATGTATGTGACAAAGGGAGGATCATCACCCTCCTCATCTAGTGAATAATCAGACAGAGTTCATGTCTAGGAACTTCATTAAGCAAAACAGGGTTTAGGACTTGTGATGCAACACTTTTCTTCCCGAGGGAGTATATGGCAGGGTCTGCGAGCTGATGGCTGAGGTAAATCTGCTGCTTTTTTTTTTTTTTTTTTGCCTATTACTGACTGCAAGAGAGCTACTCTGGGGTTTCTCTGTGTAAAGCCTACTTCACAGAGAAAGGATCGATATATGGAAACAATCTAATGTGGATGTTAATCTAGACTCCTTTTTGTACCTGACACAGCTGTTGCTTGCTAGACAGAAGATGAGAGTCTGGCTTATATTCCATCATTCCCCATGACAGAGTTCACACCTGCACCATTCCCCATCTCCATTTTGTAACTAATTATGTTAACAGGCATGTTTGTATGTTATGTGTATGTATATTTTGGGGGGGGGGGGGAGGGATGGCTCCTGTTAAATTGCAGTTCTCAAATTTCTTGATTTTTTCTTACTATGTACTCTTTCTACTTCTCAAATGATTTTGCTTCTCCAGTGGGCCAAAAACCCTTGTCCTAGCCTTCCTCCCAAGACAACACTGTAAGAGGTTCTGCTAAACCACCTATTGCTCTCATTGTACTCCAAAGGCAAAATTGATTACGGCTGTTATGTAATTTATCCTATATGTATTGGTTAATTTTAATGTTGATGTATGATATTTTAGATTTTAGTGTTAGCATTGAATTTTTGATGTCAGCCGGTCTGAGTCCCTCTATGGAGGTAGAGTAGATTGGGATATAAAAGTTTTAAATAATAAATAATAATAATTATCAGATCCTGTGTGTGTGCAAGTGGCATAAGGGAGTACATATCTTTGTATGGTGGAATTCATGGGGCTCTCCACCAGTAGACTCCTGTCAGGGTTTGGTCTCAGTTATTAAGTGCTTTGTTTATGGAAATTCTGTGGTGATTTCTGCTGTAGAAGTTAAGGGAGGGCTGCTTGCAAGAATTGTTATTTTCACTTAAGACCTTTCCACACAGCTGAATAAAATCTCATATTTTCTACTTTGAACTGGAATATATGGCAGTGTGGACTCAGATAACCCAGTTCAAAGCAGATATTGTACCTTGATATTCTGGGTTATATGGCTGTATGGAATGATTGCCCTCAGTTGTCCTGCTGCAGTTTTCTTATTAAATCTACGTAGAATAATGATTACAATATATTGATGTTGCACCTCTGTAAACTACTAAATAGACTCATGTATAAGTCAAAGGCAGGTTTGGGGGCAAAATTATATATTTTGTTATGACCCATGGATAAGTCGAGAATTATTTCTCAGGGGGGCATCTGCCCCTGGCTGCCACCACCATTTTCCCACCCAGGCAACAAAAAGGCCAGAAGTAGTGCTGTGGTGGAGAGAGCAGAAGGGGTTGGTGCTTCTTTTAAGGTCCCTTCTACACTGCCTTGTAAAATCCAGATTATCTGCTTTGAACAAGATTATATGCCAGTATAGACTAAAATAATCCAGTTCCAAGCAGATAATATGGATTGTCTGCTTTGATAATCTGGATTATGTGGCAGTGTAGAAGGGGCCTAGTTTTTCTCAAAATGGATTAAACTTTCACTTTTCACAGATGTACTCAAGAAAGGAAATTAGTCCTTGTGATAGGAGTGAATGTACAGTACTCACATCGACTTATGGATAAGTTGATCAAAGTTTCAGGGGGTCATTTTTAAAACACATTTCTAGACTTATGCATGAGTATATAGATATGTTGCTACAATGATACTAAGGACTATATCAGATGTTGAAATAGGTCAAATAAGAGCTACAATTTCAATGTTAAAAATAAAACCTTGATAAAATCCTTAATTTAAGATGAAACCCCTTAATGCTGAACAGAAGATTTTATAAAAAAGAAAGATACCCACAAAGCCCGTTGAAATACTGGCTCTCATAACTGTTGCCAAAACAAGCTTTTTAAAGGACACCACAGACTGCCTCAACAAACTTGACTCTTTTAATGAACTTCCACAGGAAACTATCTCAGCAACTGTGGAAGTAGGATCATTATTTACAAATGTGCCAGTGATTATGGGTTATGGGCCATCATGAGCCTTATCCCTGAGAAGAAAGAGACATATGAAGAGTCACTGCCTTCTCAATATGTTTAAATTTCATCTTGTATTTCAACGTAGGGCCCTTCCACACAGCCATATAACCCAGAATATCAAGGCAGATAATGCACAATATCTGCTTTAAACTGGATTATCTGAGTCCACACTGCCATATAATCCAGTTCAATGTGGATTTTATACAGCTGTGTGGAAGTGACCATAGAATCATGAAATCACAGAGCTGAAAGAGACCACATGAGCCACTGATTCCAACTCACATACCAATATCCTGTAAGCTATCTTCCAATTTGCCAGTTTTTAACTCTACTGGCATCTCAGATAGACTAATGATACATTGATCATTTGGACTAATGGTGAAACATCCCCTAAGGAAATTCACCAAGACATCGCGTCTTATCACCCAACAGTAAACTTCATTTGTTTCACACAACACTTTGTATTTCTTTCTGAGGATTTCCATCTATTTTTGCTATACCATATTACATAAAAGCAGCTTCCACAGATGCTATTGGACTGCAACCCCTACCAGTATTGACCAGCACAGGCATTGGTGAGAGGTGATTATAGTTGTAATTCAACAAGATATGGAAGACTATACATTCTCCATCCATGAGCTACATAATCTATCGATCCAAATGACCTTGGTATATATTTAGAATATTTTCCCCTCAGCTACCAAAGTAAAACCATCACCAAAATTTCCAAAGAAAAGTGTTATCACATATGAACATCTACAAAAATAATTTGGTCAACTAAATTAGTTATTGCATTAAATCGCAAACTACCAATTATTTAATGCTGGTGACATCTCAATAGAATCAAAATGTGAAACATCCATTATTGTCTAATTCTTACATTCACCAATCATCATACATACAAACTACCTTCTGCAAGACTCAGAACAGGAAAAAATGCTTCTTCACATAATGCATAGTTGAACTTTGCAATTCACTGTCATGGGATGTAATAATGACCGTCATGTTGGACAGTTTTTAAAAGGGGTTAAATAAATGTATAGTTATTGGAGGCATCAATATCTACTACTCAAGATGGCAATATCACCTGCAAAATCAGAGGCAGGATGCTTCTGTGAACTAGTTGCTGAGAAAGACATGACAGAGAATGTTAGTACACTCATGTTCTACTGTTGAATTTTCCATATGCAACCAGTTAATTATTCTGTGAACATACAAGCCAACATTTGAAGACCTGCTGCTTATACATAGTAGCTTACTTATTCACTTTAAAGCATAACTAAGCAGAAAATTTTACTGTGTATAAATTCAACACACTTCTTTACTGAGTTCAGTGTATTATGAAATATAATTACCTGGTCCATTAAAAATATTTTGTAAAGTTTACTAAAGGTAACTGATCACAAATCATTTTGATCAGCATTTCATAGAGTACTAGACACAGTTTTCAATTGATAATTGTATGCCTATGAATTGAAGAATCTTCCTCCCTGTATTTTTCTCATGACTCTCTCTTTTCCTTTTGTGACCTTCATTCTCTTCTTCTATCACATTCCCTGAGAAACTGCCTGTGCCTCCTTGGGGAAACCAGTAACACATGTAAGCCACAGCCCTCCATTCACATTTCATTCCAAATAGCTGACATTGCCAGCCTTTGCTTATATCTTCACAGTGTACTTACATGTCTTTGTGAAGGCCACCTTATGAATCAAGAAGAATGGCCACAACTAATATCTGTTTGTAAACACATTTGCAGGCTAAAGAGCCAGTGTACTTACAAGCATCAAATTTTGTTTCAGTAACTAAATTCTTCAATGTGTGTAGTATAGTGAGATGTGAAAAAGTACCTCAACAAAATACATACTTGTGAGCAGTGTGGTAAGATACAGTCACTTATTTGAACCCTGTTGATTCTACTTGTCTGGCTGGATTAGCAACAATTGCCATGGGGATAGGTACAGTCCCCTTGTGGCTTGTAGGTGTTAAGCATACTGGTTCAGTACACCTGGAAATTGCAAAATCCTCTATCTGAAAAGTTCCTTCAAAGATGTTCAGATTAACAAGAGGAAAAATTGGCTTTACTCTTCAAACCATTCCCAGCTTCTCCTGAATAATTTCTCAAAATGAAAGTTCTGTTGCTATGAACCAATGTATACCCATTCAACAAAGATAACAAGATGGGCACTGAAGTTTGCTTGATCACACTATAGATACATGATAATTAAGTATAAATAATATTGCAAATGTGAGTAGATCAATAGGTACCTTCTTGGCGGGAAGGCAACGGCGCTCCATGCAATTATGCTAGTTGCATGACCTTGGAGGTGTATATGGACAATGCCGGCTCTTCGGCTTAGAAATGGAGATTAGCACCACCTCCCAGAGTTAGACACAACTAGATTTAATGTCAGGGGAAATCTTTACCTTTACGAATAGTGCTAAAACAACATGATTTTAAGAACAGCAATTCTCCTTTCTCTTTATTACTTTCCATACACAGTGTTGAGCAAGAAAGTTTATTTTTATACATTTTAGAATATTAAAAGTTATTGCAATCTTGATTAGGGAATATTCCTAAGTACACATGTGCAGTATATACAACACAAACACAGCAATCAAACTGAATATATACAATCCATCTTTCATAGCCACAAATTCCACATCTACAAATTCAACCAATGAGCAACTGAATTTTAAAAAATCCAAAAAGCAAACCTTGAGTTTGCCATTTTATATAAGGGACATTATTTTATTATATATAATGAGATTCAACCCTTTACAGATTTTGGGGGAGCCAGGAACCAAACCCCATTAGATATCAAGGATCTACTGTAATCTATTTTGGGTCCTTAACTTCCTAGATGTTCTGTTGAAATCACTGAGAAATGCAAGAACAGAAGATTTAAACCACAGAAAACTAGAATTTAAAGGGGGGCATGTTAACAAGAACTTTAAGAATACAGAATGTTTATGTCTCATAGTCTGTAACATAATGGTATGTCTGTGTGCGTGTACTTTCAAGTCACCTGTCGATTTATGGCGACCCCATGAATATCATAGTATTTCCTGTCTACTCAAAAATAAATCCTACTGAATTAAATGGGACTTACTCCCAAGAAATGAGGTATAGGATTGCAGCCCCAATGGAACTTAACTCTGGGGTGGACTCTTGACTGCAGTATCATTTTAACCTCAAGTAACAAGAGAGGAAACTTTAATATAAGATTTCAAGGCAAGCATGTGGTATGTTTCAAGTTTAGCCAGTATGATTATTAGCAAATTGACAAAATAAACCAAAACTTTCTCAAAGATCACAGTTATTCTGCTCATCCAAAACCTCTAGAATTAAATATATGAATTATAGATGCACATGCATATTTAAAATATTTTTGTTTTGACCAGATTTTAATAAACATACAATGAATTATAACTTTATATGGTAACTGATTTTGCCTAAGGATTTCCAGACTTCCCTGTAACTCAATAGCCACTTCTACACTCTGGCAGTGAACTCTACAGCTTCAAATTGGAAGTCAGTCTAGGACAGCCAACAGCAAGTGCACCTGTGCAATCACATATGCTAATTTAGAGAGCTAAATCTCCACAGATAGGCTTTAAATTATTACAACCTGCAAGGTTCCCCTATCTGCAATGACAAAAAATGAGAATATTCATATCTTAAATCCAAGTTATCAACCAAAGAAGGTAAAATTAGTTGGTTTTATGATATCTAAAATTCACAAACATCAATTCTTTGATATAAGCACTGAAACACACATACAAATATCCCTTCAATATTAGAGACACATCTTCATTATGAGCAAAAAAGCACAACCAGAAGTAACTGATAGAACACAACCACAAAGGCCCTCAAAAATAGGGAATGCAAAATGCCAATTATGAATTCAGGTTACTATGGATTGGCAAAATACAACAACATATTCCAATAGTCAATAATTGAGACCTACATTTTAAAAATGCAGCCCCTCCCATATTTATACACAACCAAAACATACCTTGAGCTCTGTCATTCTTTTGAAAGTGAGCGATTTAATGTGAAATATATATAATGTGAAATATATAATTATCTAAATCAATATTCCATCCACAAAAGGAGAAAAACAACACCACATTGTTACGATGAAACAATACAAAGTTCTAAAGCTATATTAATCGCCTTACTATGACAACAATTGCAAATAACAAATATGATGCTTGTTACAATTACTGCTTGTAAACACTGGACACTTGAGAGTTGAATAAGGGCAAAAATAAAATATAAAGCAATCCAGAAATATCACAGCTCAAAACATTAGAGAGAGAGAAACAATTTCAATACTAAATTGAATGTTAACAATAATAAGCCAAAATATTATTGTTATTGTTCTTTTGCATTTTTAAAAATCCTCCAAATGCCAGCCCATGCTCCACACTAATGCTGCCAGAGCCCTGATCACCACTTACCGCAAGTAATACTGTTTTAAAGCGAAGGCAGCGTTTGAACAACTTCTGGGAAAGTTAAACTCTTCTATAATCTCTCCCCATTGATTCTTCTCAGATACCTGTCAAAAAAAACAACACACAGAGATGCACAAAAAAACCCCACACAGGTAGGCATCCACACAACGTCGACCAGCAGCCAGGCTGCCATGAAACAAACAAAAAAATACCACCAAGATGCCCATGTTCCTTCGCTTGGGATCTGAAATCCCCAGTCCCTTCCCTGACTGACAGTGGCGGTGGTGTCGCTCCTCCCCTCGCCTTTTACAAACATTTATTTTATTGGGGAGAGCGAGCGAGGAGGCAAAAGGGTTTGGGGATCCTGGGCGGTGAAGGTTTGTTTTTGTCTCCCTTCGCCCGGGCAATCGCAGCCAATGGGGAACCCTTCTGGCGCCTGCTTGGCCTTTTTAAACCCAAGGAAAACCCCCCACGAAGTTGAAAAGGGGCCCAGGAAGTGCGGGTGGCGAGGGGGGCTCCTTTCGCCCCTGTCCCGGCGAGTTTCCCCCGTCCGCCCGCTCCCCAGCCCCGGAGAGGCCTGTCTTTTGAGGCCTACATTTCTGTCCCCAGCCTTGAAGCCTAAAGATGGCTATTCGATTCCACCGCCGCCTCGGCTGCCCCTTTTGTTATTCCTCCCCGGGAAGGGCTCCCAGGGCAGCGCCTGGGCCCGGATCCTTCCCCAGCCCCGTGCCGATTATCGATGGGAAAACATGCCCGCTAATTTTGAGTTGCACGAAAACTGCACTCAGACTCAGAGCGCGAAGAGAGAGAGAGAGAGCAAGAGAGCGGCAGGCAGGCACAAGCGGAAGCAAACTACCCCTCATCTACACACACATCTACAGCGCCTTTCGCCCTCATTCCCACCCGGGAAATGGAGGCCAAGGGCCCCCCAATGCTGGCACGATTCCCCGGGAACGTGAGCCCCCCTCCCCCGCCCCGGATCCCCCGCTTCACCGACAAGGCCAAGGCACCAACCTGCCTTGCCTGCTTCCTTCTCCCAGCCTCCCCCCCCCTCGCCAATCCGGCTGGAAAAAGGGGTCTTCCCGGGGGCCCCGCCGCCGGCCTGGGCCCCCGAGGGTCAGGGCCGAGTTTGGGGAAGAGGCCGGCGGGAGCGGGAGGCGAATTAAAACTTCCACTCACCTTCCCAAAGCCGCCCAAAGTGGTGACTCGGGTGTAGAGAGCGTGGAGATCCAGCTCTCTCCCAGCCACCACGGGGATCTTCTTGAAAGGCGACCTGGCGGAAAGAGAGACACGCAAACAACTTGTCAACTCGGGGGGCCCCCTTTCCCCCCCTCCTCGCCCTTTAAAGTTAAAATCGGTCGGTTTCAGCCGCCTCCCCCCCTCCTCCTCCTGCTGCTGCCTTCCCAGCCGCCGCCACCATCTCCCCATTTTGCTCACCCTCTGCTGTGGTGAAACTGCCGCAGCTCGTCCAGGAAAGCCAGTCCTTTTCTCCGGTGGTCTGGGGGGTTCTTGCCAGTCGGATTGGCCATATCTTTGTTCGGGTTTGGTAGAGGAAAAAAAAAGGTCGGGGTTTTGTCTCCTTAAAAAAATCCAATAGAAAAACAACAACAGTCCGCGGCTCCTCCTTGCCTTTAAGAGACCCAGGTTCCTGTGCTCGGCCGGGGATCAGCCATGGAGAGGGGCTGGTTGGTTTCGGAAAAAAAGAGAGAAAAACCAGAAAGAGAAAAGTTTAAAAGGAATAAGGGAAGCCGGAGAGAGTGACAACACACACCAGGCGAGAGGGGGGCGCCTCTCGGTGCTTCTCCTCGCCGCCGCCGCTGCCTGCCTGCCTCCCTCTCAGCACCACCAACCCAACCGATCCAGGCTGCACATGAGACTCAACATGGTGCTGCTGGATCACACAATGAATTGGGTTAGTGTTGTGGTCGGGTGGGGGTGGGGGAGGCTGGGGTGAGGGACTGACAGTGTGTGTGTGTGTGTGTGTATTACAGACGCGGATCCATGAAATCTCCCCTCTCTCGCGCTCCCTCTCGCTCTTACACACACACACACACACATACACTGTACGGCGGCGGCGGCGGCAGCGGGATTCACTTCTCCTCTCTCAGACAAAAAGATCTGAGGCCGCCGTGCTGCTGCCTGGGCGAAGGCGCAACACAGCGAACCCCAGAGGCCGGCCGCGGCACTGCAAAAGGCAGCTCCGAAATGGCAAAAGCCAGCATTGCCAGCGAGCAGTTCCTGGCGGGGAACAATAGGCTTCTCTCGCGGCTAAGGGCTCATCTGCAATGTGCCGCAAACTTCACACAAAGCCGGGCGGAAAGAGAAAAGGCAGGAGGAGAAGGGGGGGGGGGGGGGGGGAGGAAGGCAGCTACTACCGGTTGTTCCAGGGTTAGGGGTAGAGTAAATGTTCCTGTCTTTTCAAAAGTTTAGAAAGCGAGGAAATACTCTCTAGGTTTCAAAGAATCGTGAGGTAGGCCACTGTGTGTGTAAGGGGGGGGGGGGGTTAGGTGTTTTATTATCAATACACAGGGTGTGTTTAAGAAACAGAGAAATCTTTAATGGAATTTTAATTTCAAATATTTGAGGATCCAGCTTGGCAAGTCCTGGTTTGTTGTGAACTGAGCTATATATTTAAAATATACACATTTTCTCATATCACATGATACATGACCCAAAGTAATTTGATGACAGTTCCTGACCCCTGCAATTCAAAGTGATATAGAACGAGGTTTTTAAAAGTTTTATTTGTTTATTTGTTTATTTAAAACATTTATATTCCGCCCTTCTCACCCCGCAGGGGACTCATATACATGACAAACGTTCAATGCCAGGAAATAAAATCATAAATATATACAAACATTAACATGACTTATATCCACTTTGAAATATGAAGCAGATGACCTCTGGATACTAATGATACAATGTTAGAAATCCAAAAATATTGGGAAAATCAACCAAGAAAATACTTATTTGTTACTATATGCATCAGTTACGTCTAATGTGGCAGAGCTTGAAAGCCTTGTCATTTCAAATCCTATCTCTGGAATAATTCATCACACTAGAGAATGAATCTACTTTAAATCCTCTTTTTGCTTCCTGCAGAATTCTGGGGTTTTTAGTTTAGGGAGGAGCCTTTAACAGCCTTACTAAACTACAAACCCCAGAATTCTGCAGGAAGCAAAAAGAGGATTTAAAGTAGATTCGTTCTCTAGTGTGATATCACAGACTCAGTTGATTTTAGGCCTCTAACAGCTTCAACAATGATAATAAAACAGCTTCCATAATGATGGGCCCATATTGGGTCCCATCGCCCAATATGGAACTTAAGAGTGGCTAACAACATAAAAGGCAAATATTCAATGCCAACAAGTACATATATACAGACATAATTTAATAAGCATTTAAACCCAACCACTATGGGAAGGAGATGTATACCAGCCGACATTACAGGGATTTAGTCTCAATAATAAAGTGTATTATGCCCAGAACACATGAAATACACTATACCAGTGGTTCTCAACCTGTGGGTTCCCAGATGTTTTGGCCTTCAACTCCCAGAAATCCTAACAGCTGGTAAACTGGCTGGGATTTCTGGGAGTTGTAGGCCAAAACACCTGGGGACCCACAGGTTGAGAACCACTACACTATAAAGTTACTGGACAATAATGGAACCTTAATTATCAAGAGAACCAGTGTAGTGTAGCAATTTGTTGTTGACGTCTGGGTTCAAATCCCCACTCAGCCATGGAAACCCACTGGGTGACCTAGAGCAAGTTACACTTTTCCAGCCTAAGAGTGCAATGGCAAATCTCTTCTGAATAAATGAGCCTAGAAAAGCCTATAGAAAAGTCAGTTTGTGCATATAACAATAAAGTTATCAAGGAGCACCACCTATGCAGGAAAAGGGGGTCTTGGAAAAAAACATGGCCCATTGTGGATCCAGCCAGCTTTAATAATGTAGACACAAATCCTGCATGTTGGTCATGAGTAATGTATGTTCAATTTGTTTCAATGGATCTGCTTCAAGAGTGAATCCAGTCCCATGCTTTATATACAGAATTCTTTTTATAAGCTTCAGATATTTGATACTTAATTGGTGTTTATATACTCATACATATCCACTATTCCTCAAGCCAGCCAGAGAGTACAGAATAGCATAAGGGGAAGATTCCAGAAATTCTCAAAATATTTCTGTTAACAATCCACAACTGTCAGGATGCAAGATATTCTAATCCAAAACCTGAGGAGAGAGCCCCCAGGATTTCTAAAATGGAGCAATTGTTTGTGCCATAAAAGCCCCGGAAACTATGTGATGGAAGAAGGGGTGTGTAGATACATGCTATGAGAGAGTATAGCTACTAGGAAAGGGAATGAAGACACAGGAATGTGTGGAGACCCAAAGAGTGGAACATCTAGGCTTGGCAGGTAGAAAAAGACAGATACAACAAAGTGGGAAGCATGCAGATGTCACTGTATACCTGGCAAGACTTGTTCACTGGTTATTTTTTGCATATTTACTCTGTTGATGTATATCTTTTTTTCTGTACTCTGATCATGTTCATGGCAAAGATAATACACTTGTTATAATTTCAGGTGCCATATTTAAGCATACCAGTGAAGTACAGTTCACAGAATTGGGCAAGCAAGTTCTTATCAATGGAATGTCTTGCATGACACTCACCCAGTAACACAGCTGCAACCCCCTACACACTCTTGTCTAGAAGATGTAGCATTCCCTTGCATCAGCACAGGTATTAACCACTGCTGTTAGTGAAACTGTGATAGCCCAAGAGGAGGGAAGGGCAAAGAGAAGCAGAAAGAAAATTTGATCACAATAACTGACTCCTAAATCAGACATTTTAACCTGTGTGCCTGCATTTCAAAAGGAATGGCTTACTTTTGTTCCTACAAGGTAACAGACAATAAGGCTCATCTACATAAAAAAGAGGTTCCAGCCACTAAGTAAATGGGACTTCAAATACATGCTTTGCTCTCCTTGGAAACTCAAATTAATGTATATGTCTCAATCGTGGTCCTTTTCCTATTAGAAATGGAGTGGAGGATAAGCCCATAAAGTAAATTACATTTCTAGGTAAGTACATTATATTTGTACAGTAATGGTAGATACCTGTCCATCCTTTAGAGCAATCAGGATTCTGGGTGAATATTTTTTGAAGAGGGAACAAAGGGCACCCTTTTCTCTCATGTAATAACTGGAGCCTCATCCTGTATCATCACATTATCAATTCAGAGACCTCATAACCAAAGTTGGTAGAGTTCTGCTTAAAAATCGATGGCACATTATAGTCTCTAGCAGGCCTGTCAGGGAAATCTATATTCCCTTTATGCCATGCACTAAATTACTCCAGGAAATTAAAATCTAAGATTATTTTTATCTTTCATCCGGATTGCCGCTCGGATAGCGGGAGATAAAAGGTGCATTGAAATGCCAAGGGTGCTCTCCAGGTCACAATCATGTTTGGGATCATTTCCCCGTTTGGGATGATCTTCTGCCTTGCATCTATCTCCCTCACAACGCCTCCATAACTGGAGCGAATGTGACTGTATCCTTACATGAAGATGGGTGGTTTTTTGGGGGATGGGGGGATACTTTTGAGATTATCTGCAGAAATTACCCCAACCCTACAGCTAGTTCTCAGCGCCTGACGGGGACACCGTCCTCCACGCAGGAGGAGGAGGGAAGAGTTGTAAACACAGTCCTCGAATGACTCAAAAACTAGGGGTCTCCCTCTGGCAGAGGTGAGTGAGTCACTTCCCTCGCCGCAGAGCGAGTGGCGGGAGCAGCCCAGGAGACGGACTCTCCTCGCGTGGGGCGGCCAGGCTTTTGCGCACCGTCCCTTACGTAACAACCGTCAGCTGGGGATTCCCTGGAGGGAGCGGCGTCACGGGGGGGGGGGGGTCACGGTAATCCAGCACTATCCGGCCTAGGAGCCCTGCCCGTTTGCCTGCCTATCCCGGCCAGAGCCAGCACCGAAGGCCGCTCCGCCAGCTCGTCACAAAATGGCGGCGCCCATAGAGAAGCGCAGCCCCATTTTGTGCCCGTGGAGCTGCGCTGTCAGCGGAGACGGGCTGGGCTGGAGGGGGCAGGGGAGCCCAAGGGCGGCCTGCTCGTGTTACGAAGAGGAGGTGGAGGAGGAAGGGCGGGGTGGGTGGCTGGGTTGGCTGGTCGGGTGGGTGAGAAGGCCTTCTTCCTCGCCGCACCCGATCCTTGGAGGAGACTTTAGGACGTGAGAGACAAGGAGGGAGGGGGCGGAGCCAAAAGGCGGCGGGCGGGCGGGGCCAGGAGCGGGCGCCGGGCTTATTCCACCCCGCGCCGACGTGACTTAGTGTTCCTGCTCGGCCCTCCTGGATTGGCTGCTGCTCTTTTCGCCTCGCCTGGCCTGTTGTTGTTGTTGTTTTTGTGTGTGCGGTTTTGGCTCGGCCCTCCTCTCGAACTCGGGGCCATTTTCTTTTTTTGCCGGGCGGGCTGCCTTTTCGCTTCAGCTTCCCGGCAGAAGCTCGCCAGCCTCGCGATCGTTCGCCTCCTCCTCCCCTTCCGCCGCCGAGACTTGGGTCTCCTCCCCGCTGCTGCCGGCGAGACTTGGAGCCCGCCCGCTCGCCCGGCACAACACTGGAGCCGCAGCGCCTTCCCAGCGAGGTCCTCCTCCTCCTCCCGACGCCGTTGCCGCCTCTTCCCCGCGGGGCTCCTGCTCCTGGCTCCGGCCCCTTCTGGCTCCTTCTCGCCGATTCTGGCCAACTGCGGCCCTTTTTGTAACTTTCCCATCTTCTTCTTTTGTTGTTGTTGTTGTTGGCTCTTCTTTTTTCTCCCGCGCCTTTCCCCCCCCCCCTGGAGGATCACCCGCCCTGCCAATAACAGCTCGTGTTTGGGAGTTGATCCCTCTTTTCTCCCCTCTTCTTTCGGTTCTCTTTCTGAATGCATCGCCTTGTTTAAACTGATGCTCTCCAAGTTGCACTGGTGGCAAGCTTGCAAGGTACAACTCCCTCTATGTCTGAATCTCGTTCTCGGTCTTCGTCGGTGACATATCTTTTTTTAAAAGGATTTTCTCTCACCTTTTAAAATAGCTCTTGACATTTGGATTGTTTGTTTGAACAATAAGCTGATGCGGAACGCTTGTGGCTTGTGGGAACCGTTTTGCAAAAAGTAGCAAAAATGTCTTGTGCTGGTGAAATCAGATTCCTTGTCCCCTTCCTCGGTTTGCTGTCTGGCATGATGTCTGTTCTGTCAAAATGGTTTTGAGATGCATTGTGCTTAATTTCGGGGGTGGGGTGGGGAAAATGTACATTTAGGAATCATTTTCACACAAAAATATTTTTTGTGTGAGAGGGAAAGAGAACACCAAGTGGGAGCTTTTCAACATGCAATATTGAATATGTGAAGAACATGAGCTAAATTATTGGCATTGATTTCAAAAAATAAAAGATGATATGGAACATTCTTTAATGCTAGACCCTTGATTTTGAACTAATTTGAACTAATCTCGAAATTGTAGATAGCATAATACTGTCCTAGGTTTATTCGTAGTATAATTTAAAAGGCAGTTATGAAACAAAGCCACTGTAGCCATTTCCTTAATCCTGAACCATTCCTTCCAATGCACCCAGTCCTCCCTTTCTGCTTGTTTTTTTATGCAGTGATGGTGGGTCTTTGTGGCACCTCTGTTTTTCCTGAGAAAGGATTCGCAAAGAGCTGGCTTTGTGTCATTTTCTGCCTCATTGCTGTTCAATATAGATGCTAGTAGTGTTTATTGTTAATAAAGAATCTCAAGCCTACTTTTGTGTAGCTTCAGTTTGTGTTTTCTTACTGTTTTCAATGGAGCTTGCTTTTTTAAAAAGTGCGTAGTACCTATTGTTCTTTTAGGAGCTCTTAAGATTTCCATGACCGTAATGTGCCAGTTCAGTATCTTAAACAATAAATCGTTGTGCTAGTTCATGGCAGTTGTATGTTTGTTCCCAAACACAGTGAGATTTGAATGATAGAATGCTTTTAGGAAAAGCATGCCTCGTTTCATGGGGGAATCTTCCTTTGTTAAATCCCATTTTACAACCCCACAATACTTAACATCAGTGAACTTTGAGCGTAATAATTTAATATTTGTCTTAAAATAATATAATTCTGGTTGTTATCCAATAGTGTGCATTTTTTCCAGAAAAATAATAAAATGAGACCAAATATTCTTACTCCAGAGAAGTATTTTATGTGGCCCTTCTTTTATTAAAATCCTATTTCAGGTAGCTAAACTGCAGTCTCATGCATATATATAACACAGTGGACAATTGGAGCGAATTCAGTTGTTACACTGGCAACTCCTCCATATCTACAGAAAGATAAATCCTCCTGAATTTAAAGTTACCATAAATCTGTATGCAAATAATTCTGGTCTTGAATCTGATAAATTACAGGAACAAGGCAAATGTATCTCGTTCTCATAGCTACAATAGAGTTAAGTGGATATAACTCCATGAAAAGTTGTGTTAAGTTACAATGGAGCAGAATGGCTATAAACAGTTAGGCTGCTAATCTTCATTTTTTTAAATGTTGTGATGCATAGACCGTGACTACGGGTAATATATAAAAGGTTCTTTTTGATCAGTGTACAAAAAAATTGCAAGGCCTACATGCATACAAAATGATCAAGGTCTCTGTAGCAGTTCATTAAATTTGTCCACAACCATAATAACACTGGGTGCAGTTCAAAGACTGCTTTTGATAATTCTTCTGCACCTTCTGACTTTATACTCTGGCTCTATAATTGGGTTAAAACAGCCTCTTAAAAGATAAAATTGCTTTCCTCCGCAGAAGTCCTGCCTGTTTTCCATTACAATTTTAAATGGACATGTGATATAGGATGATATAAGGTGACAGCTCTACTGCAAATTGTGGTTCTGTTCAAGGTAATTTAAAATTCTCAGTGTCCAATTATTTGTCTGTTTATTTAAATGATAAATTTTCAATGAATGTAAGAGAGCTGTGCTAAGAAAGCCAATTACATCTTTTTGCTAATGTTTATAATTGGTTAGTTTTGTTTTTAATATGATTCTAAACATGCTTGTTCAAGAGTGAACCTTACTAAACTCTGGAATTTATTCCTAAGGTCTTGGTTATGTGATGACTTAAAGCCCAGTTCACCTATCTGATAATCTACCAATTACATTCACATCATCAAATAAGTTATTTGAAGCTGACTTTATAAAAACCTATCATAGGATGCACAACTTATAGTCAATAAATCTAGCAGGCTGATATTGTGGAAAGTATTCTCTACGATCCAATGATTGTCATTATGTTTTACAGTATTATAGATGCATATGGAGGGGCAGGGTGTTGTAATTGTTTTGTATCAGATTACAATTCTGGAGACCAGGGTTTGAATTTCAGTTAGGAAAACTTGCCAGGTGACTACTCTCTCTCTCAGCCTTAAAGGAGGGCAAAGGAAAAGACTCTGATGAAATCTTGCCAAGAAACCCCCCTGATAAGTTTGCTTTAGGATTGCTATTGGTCAGAAACAACTTGAAGACATACAAGATATTGTTTCTAGACTCTGGCAGCAGATAATTAATCTTGAAGCAGTTATTTGCTCCTTACAATTAAACAAATTTTGTCTTTTATAAATTGTGTTGTTTTAGACTAAATTTTGTTGGACTTGAAACAAAGGTTGGAGTTCATTGAAAAGGGTGCGGAGGAGCTATTTGTTTTCAACAATCTGGCAGATTTAAAATAATTAGTCTTAGTTTACAGCAAATAATATAAAATTATTCAAAGGGGTTTGTGCTGGCCTGTTTGCTTTTATTCCCGTGGAATGGTCCTTAGGGGCAGTTAGCGATGCCATTGCAAATAAGCAGTGCTTTGTATTCCTTAATGACAAGATCTGGTTTTGGTGATGGTGGTAAAGTTGAGGATGCCAATAAAGAGAGTGCAGATATCCACTTCGATATCTCTTAAAAATAAAAAGAAAGGAGAATATATAGGTGAAATAACAGAAACTAGTTGAACTCACAAAATGGCCATTTCCCCCCTTCCTGATACAGGACTGGCTGTCACAATGGAAAAAATAGGGGGAAACTCAATTATTGTGCATGCCTCCGCCATATTAGTCAATCACCACATTTTAACTGTTTTTCAATCTATACTTATTTCTGGAGGTACCCATGCATCTTTGCAAATGACTGAACTGGTGGTAGGTTTTGTAGTGGTAGTTCACATTCCAACTTTAAATCGTTTTTGATTTAAGTACTCACTTGACTGGTTTGTGGATGAGAATCCTTGCGAAGTACCATTGGCAATGAAACAGCTGTTAAACAAAGAAATAGGTTTCAGTCCTATACAAGAGTATATGTTCTATTCAACTTGATTACCGGTAGGTGTCTTAAAATGGTAAGTGTGCCTTTTTGTATTAAGTTACAAATTAAGACATCTAGATAGAAATAACTTTCATTAGAAGTATTTTAAGGAAAGAATTAGTGTGATCATTAAGCATTTTGTTTTCACATCATGCTAACAGACTTATTTTGTCTCCCTAATAGTTATTAGATCGTGATCTGATAGTGATGGGTATTTAATTTTTTTATTGTGAGTGCTGGTATGAGAAACAGAATGAAACACTAAAAAAAGAAAACATTACAAAACTGCAAAACATATCCCCATAATTAATCTCATATGCTTAATAGAAAAAGCACAGTGTGTGTGTGTTATACACACAGACATATAGATATGCATGCCACAAAGAGAGTGAAGGTTTGTTTGGCATAGTATAGTGGTTAGGTTTGCACCACTACTTAGGGCAAATGAATCAAGAAATACTAGTGGGAATCCTTAAAATTGTTGGCTTAACCTTGCTCATCAAAATTTTTTCAACCTTGCTCATCAAAATTGAATTTAAAAGAATCTGCTCTGATAAAAGTGTAGTAAAGATATAGGTATAGGTCTCCTACCATAGCAGCTGTCTAAGACACAATGTAAATAGCAAAAAGACAGTGGTAGGAAAAGCGAGGAAGTTCAAATCTAATTTTTATAAAAGAGCCAATGCAAAAGACACTTTTGGGAGAGGAGGAGCCAGATTAGCATTTGGGTATCAGGTTCAATAAATAAGTAAGGAAGTGGAGTTATTTTTAGCCTTTCCTGTGCTGCAGCCAAGTAGAATGGGAAGTCTAGACCTAAAATTGGATATGCCACTTATTACACAGTCTCACTGTTTCACACATTAATAGTTATAAACTACATGAAGAATGCTTTTAATCTAGTGGAAAGAAGGAAAGGCAGACATTCAGTGGGATTGGCTAATATATCTTGATTACAATCTGTGAGCAAGGTCCTTTGGAGTCAGTGAGAATTGCATCTGAGTAGACATGTATAGGATCACACTCTTAATTATGAAAAAAGAGAAATGATTACTATGTATCCTTATTACGTGCAGTTACATCAGCTGACCTTTGATAAGAAGCAAAGGTTTGCTTCAGCAACTTGTGTACCATTAGCAATGGGTGTAGCAGCAGCTACTTTAAAACTTGTTTTCTACAACAACAAAGGAGTGAAGAGAGGTTTGTTTGATAAATATATGAACCTTTGGAAATTTCTTATTTTGAATGGAAATAACTATAGATTTTTAGTCTGAATGTAGGAGAAACCTGTGCTGTCTAGACTTAGGACTTTGAGTACCCAATTCTTTAAAATCTACCTTTATTTCAATATATTTAATCAATGCCACATGTTGTAGGCTGTATTTCGAAAGAAGAAACTGGCAAAATAATGCTTATGAAATTCATAAGTCAACAGTTGACTTGAAGGTACACAAGCACAGTATTTAATAAGATTTATCACATTTTTTTCTTTTCTGGAAGTTCTCGTTTTTAATGACAGACCTTTGTGGCAGGCATGTAAACATGACCCTATCCATGTTTGATATAGCTGTTATTTGTCAAACTTAGTTGATGTATTAAAGGGAGAGTTTAATTTAAATTAGTTTAGCGAGGACTTTCCAGGAACGCTCGTGTTTTCCCATTTAAAATGGGAGAACTTACAGTTCATAAACATTTGTATGCAGAAGAAGCTGAAACTGGCAGATTTCCCCATCCTTAATTTTCACGGTGCTCAGAATTTATCTATTAAAGGACCCTTCTGGCTAGTTCTCTTTTGTGGTGGTGAAATGAAATTGTGAATTACATGCTTCTGCACCTTGAGCTTCTACTTAAAGATGAAAGAATTGGTCTTTGCCCCTAATGAGCTGTTTAACTCAATACAATCAGAAGTTGACCAGAACATTTCATTGTAAAAACAAATTAAAGTATGCTAAGGTCTATTATAGTTCTCATCTGTTGTTCATGGCAAGAAAGAGATCCTCTAACCTAGTTATTCTCAACCTGTGAGGCCCTATGTGTTTTGGCCTACAACCCCCAGAAATCCCAACCAGTTTACCGGCTGTTAGGATTTCTGGGAGTTGAAGGCCAAAACAACTGGGGACCCACAGGCTGAGAACCACTGCTCTAACCATTAGGGCCGAATCCAGCCTTCCATCTTATTTTATATGGCCCTCCAGATGCTGGACCACAACTCCTGTATTCTTCACCATTAGACATAACTAGAGCTGATGGGAGTTGTGATACAGTAACATCTGGAAGGCTGCAATTCTGTTTAGTCAGGATAATGAGGTTTGAGTTTAGATACAAGGCTTGTGGATATGGTGTTTGATTTTAAAAATGTCCATTAGCTTTTTCCAAGCTAATACAAATACACAAATACAATTCTCATTATCATAATACACAAATACAATTCTCATTATCCACAATCTGCATGGCAGACAAAAGTGATGGGAGTTTTTATTTAGTAACATCTGGGACTCAATCTGGGTTAAAAACTAGAGTATCAACCACTATGTAATATATGTATATATGCGCGTGTGTGTAAAGTAGAGTCTTGCTTATCCAACCTTTGCTTATCCTACATTCTGTATTATCCAACACAGTCTGCCTCCTGCCCGGATCTACAGCTGTTTCAATACATTGCGATGTTTTGGTGCTAAATTAGTAAATTTAGTAATTACTACATAATGTTACCATGTATTGAACTGCTTCTCTGTCCATTTGTTGTAAAATATAATGTTTTGGTGCTTAAATTGTAAAATCACAATGTAATTTGACGTTTAATAGGCTTTTCCTTAATCCCTCCTTATTATCCAACATTTTCTCTTATCCAACATTCTGCCGGCCCGTTTATGTTGGATAAGCGAGACTCTGCTGTATATGTATGTATGTATATATCTATATATAGTTGGCCTTCTGCATTCACCGATTCTCTTTCCATGGCCCTTTGAAGGCAACCATAAGGCTGATGTGGCTCTTGATGAAAATGAGTTTGATATCCAGCATCACCAAACTATAAAACTTTTATTTTTCCCCCTTTCCATTTGTCACCCTGGTTCTTAGTTTTTAAATAAGTAGTTAGGTTAAATCAGGCATGGGCAACCTTGGGCCCTTCCAGGTGTTTTGGACTTCAACTCCCACCATTCCTAACAGCCTCAGGTCCCTTCCTTATCCCCCTCAGCCGCTTAAGCGGCTGAGGGGGAAAAGGAAGAGGCCTGAGGCTGTTAGGAATGGTGGGAGTTGAAGTCCAAAACACCTGGAAGGGCCCAAGGTTGCCCATGCCTGATATATACTTCTGGAAAATAGCAAAAATAAATAGTCAACAAATGCTGGGCTTATAGTATTTGCTGAGGAGAGTTGTAGCTGCAGCAGCTGACATCGTATTTAACACTATGGTCAAAAGATGAGACCTTGAGGCCGTTAAAGGGCATAATACACTGTTTTAAGCTTAGCTGTGGACTTTCCCTGTATTTTTAATACCTTTAGTTATTTTACCACAAAGTAAGTCTCTTCTGCTTACCACCCTCTGGGTGTTTGGCCTCTAATGCCCATCGGGTGGCGTTTTCCTCCCCCCCCCCCCCCCCACCCAACAGTCTTTCCCCAACTGCCATGGAACACTTTCTGTCAGAGATTCCATTTTCCTTCTCCATTTCCCTCTCTCTTTAAAAGCCCATCTCTCAAACACAATTCTTGCTTTTCTAATAGCAGTCAAGCTTAATTTCTTGATATTTTCCCACGTTGGTTGGCCATGACATCTAGTACTGAAAGAGTGGTGAACATAGGGGCCTTCCACACAGTCCTATATCCCAGAATATCAAGGCAGAAAATCCCTCATTATCTGAGTCTAGACTCAGATAACCCAGTTCAAAGCAGACATTGTGGGATTTTCTGCCTTGATATTCTGGGATATAGGGCTGTGTGGAAGGGCCCTGTGAGTTCCTCTTGTTGGATTTGATTTCCTTGTTGTTCCATTCAGGGCCCTTCCACACAGCCCTATTTCCCAGAATATCAAGGCAGAAAATCAGGACTCGGATAATTCAGTTCAAAGCAGATATTGTGAGATTTTCTGCCTTGATATTCTGGGTTATATGGCTGTGTGGAAAGGCCCTCAGAAGTAAAATCCATGTTCTACATTTTGAAACCCAGTATCTCTTCCTTACTGGTATTCATTGGATGTTTCCCCACTTCTGTTGTTGTTTTAGCTCAGATGCCATTTGCTGATGATGGTTGTAAAGCCATAAATATGGTTAGACACCTTGACCTTTCCTAATAGAGGAATAAAATCCCACATTTTCTGCTTTGAACTGGAATATATGGCAGTGTGGACTCAGATAACCCAGTTCAAAACAGATATTGTGCTATTTTCTGCCTTGATATTCTGGGATATAGGGCTGTGTGGAAGGGTCCATAGTTGTTTAATATACGGTTGCTGAGAGGAATTACCACTGCAGATTTTTGGGCCCATAGTTAAACAATATACGGTTGCGGAGAGGAATTATAATTTCCACTATTTCCAGAGCAAAAAAAAAATAGTATTATGAGCATGTAGCACTTCAGAAAAAAAAAGCGTGTGAGGGAAACTGTCAATCTTAAAAGTGGAAAGGGATGCGTAACTGCCAGTTTGCATTATCAGTTATCTGAAGGAATAAGGGTAATGAGTAAATGTCTCTTCACAGGAGGAGAATTATAGTCTAACTTGTCCTTTGAGGGGGGAAATATTATTTGAAAGCATTTCCTCAGAAATAAGCTTTATTTGAACCAATACGAGCTGAAGGGAAATGGGGAGTGGTGTGCCCCTGTGTTGTGAGAGTCCTGTGATCTGAAATCTATGGTCCTTGAAGAAATGGAGATGACAAAAGCTTGGTTTGTTTGTCAGCTTTTCTCACAGAGTCTTGTCTATATGGAGAAATAGTCCCCGTCCCTGACTTTGTAATATCAAATTCAAAAACTACCCAGCAGACTTGAGTCTTTGTATCACTAGAAATGTCTTCTGGAGTCAAATGTTTCTGAGCCGAGTCTATGGACAGTTGGTTATAAATTCAATAGTGGTTATTGGCCTGTTTTTTTTTAAAGCAGCTCTCATATATATATATATATATATATATATATATATATATATGATTTAGATGTGTTTAGAATTGGGTTATCTGCATGTGGCATTAAAAGAAGTGCACACTGTGTTAAAAAATCTGCAGCGGGATGAAATTTAATTCCGTTTTATCATTGTATCTCGCTAATAAGCGAAGGAAACCCCTGCTATGAAGTGAGAGAGTGTGACAATGGAGGATCAGAGAAATCTGACTCGCAGGCCTATGCTTGGTAAGAATAACCAAGAAAGTATGTCGGGAAAGAAGAGTTTTTGCTCTTGACCTGCTAGTTACACGGAAAGAAACGAAAGTGACCTAGAAACCGAACTGCATGGAGTCTGCAAGATAGCTCACAACACATTATTTCAAATCAGATCAAAGATACTTCTGCATAATACGGCCTGAACTGACAGAAGAATACAGGTTCTTTGTCAACATCTGGGATTGCCTCAAGTCGTGTGTCTTATTACAAACCTATTCCTGTCAACTGTGGAAAAAATCTTTTACTTTCTCTTCCTAGCTTTTGTATATTCAAATATTTCAACTACATTTCCAATGTGGGATTGTCTAAGGTTGTCATGGCTGGAATCACTGGGTTGCTGTGAGTTTTCTGGGCTGTATGGCCATGTTCCAGATACATTTTCACATCTATGGCAGGCATCTGCAGAGGTTGTGAGGTCTAGTTGAAACTAGGCAAGTGGGGTTTATATATCTGTGGGATGTCCAGGGTGGGAGAAATAACTTTTGTCTGCTGGAGGCAAGTGTGAATGTTGCAGGAAGCAGCCAGGCTTTGATGCTGCAAGGCCATTCAGTGCTTATCAAGGTGGCCAATTGCAGCATTCACACTTGCCCCAAGTAGACAAGAGTTCTTTTTCCCACCCTGGACATTCCACAGATACTGTATATATTCGAGTATAAGCCAACCCAAATATAAGCCAAGACACCTAATTTTACCACCAAAAAACTGGGAAAATGTATTGACTCGAGCATAAACCGAGCATGGGAAATGCAGCAGCTACTGGTAAATTTCAAAATAAAAATAGATACCAATAAAATTACATTAATTGAGGCATCGGTAGGCTAAATGTTTTTGAATATTTACATAAAACTCTGATTAAACCATTTTTCTAACCTTTTTCAATGTAAATGTATCCTTCCAATAATCAGAGTAAAATAATAAATGTAATAATAATAATAATAATAATAGAGTAAAATAATGTAACGACGACCACAACAACAGAGTAAAATAATAAAGAACTTTGACTCAAGTATAAGCCGAGGGGGGCTTTTTCAGCCTTAAAAAAGGACTGAAAAACTAGGCTTATACTCGAGTATATGCGGTATATAAACCTCACTTGCCTAGTTTCCAAACAGACCTTGTAACCTCTGACTATGCCTGCCACAGATGTGGGCAAAACTTTTGGAGATAATGCTTCTGGAACATGGTCATACAGCCCAGAAAACTCACAGCAACCCATATGTAAGGTTATTGATCTGCAAGTGCCTTTCAAACAGCAGTTGCTTAATTAATTATGCATGAAAGCTGAAACTACACCTGAAAATAAATGTGGAACACACAGGACATTTATTTTGAATATTATTGGTTTGAGATTGGGCATTAAAGTTTTATACTTCTTTCACAAACTAGAATAATAAGTAAGTTCAGCTGCAGACCACATGTTTCCTTAATATGTCAAGATGGTCTTTGATTAAAAAGGGAGGATGGCCATGGTCTTAAAATCTAGTTTAGAATACACTGAATAGTGCCACTGTTTCTCAGAAAAAACATTCCTGGCTTTTAACTATATTTAAATTTCCACAGCACAATCCTATAAACATTCGTCCAATTTAGTTCAATGGAATAGTATTCTCTAGTAATCATGTAGGTGTGCAAATTCAGAGTCCTTAAGAAAATGGAATAAAAATAGCGACATAATTTCAGCATTGTATGTGATATCTCTCTTTAAAAGCATTATTGAAGTTGTTGTTATTGTTGCTGCTAGTCAGAATATTGATCCCAATATATCTATAATCTACTGAATGGATGAGCTGGAGAAAAACGCCTTTAATGAGCAGTGATGGTCTTCTGTAGATTTTCGTCTACAGTTTCCTTTAGTTGTAGTCAGTATACTTGGCACTGAAGGATTGTAATACCTTTATTCCAAAAGCATCCTACAGTTTCCTATCTGTGCTGTATGCACAATGATGACAACTAAGCTAAGATGAGAGCAAAGCACTGAGCAGTTTACCTCTCACAAAACCAGCTTTTTTGCTTTGAAATCACAAGCTGTTTCTAGTGACTGTGGAAAAAATACTGTATGTGAGGGATTTGGATATGTTTAGCTAGTCTGATAGTTCTAGCATTGGATTAATTATGCAGTGGGACAGCAGTTGAGGTAAATGCTTCCTTTTATGTAATATACGTCTTAGAAAAAACATGTTGCATATTTTAAGAAGGTATAAATACTTTTTTTTAATTTATGAGAGAGCATTTTGTTGGTCCCAAATTTATTCTGGCATGGAAGAAAGGGAATAGGTCTTGCTATACCACATGGTATAATCCATCTCTCATTAAGCAGAGGGTTAGCGATGGATTCATGACCTTGAAAGCAGCAATATGCCTGATACCTCCTTTGAATTTAGGTATTTGAACAAATAATATACAGTTTATATTCTGTGGGATGGGGTGACTATGTTTGCAGCTACCTATCTGGCTTTTGTGAATCCCATAAAATTAGACCTGATTTATAAAACTGATGTAGAAACTGTGAAATATTCTTGTTTGTGAAAAATCAGCACCTACTTGCACCACAGTAAACTATTCTATTTCAGGTACAGCAACACTTCTCCTTCTCTCTCTCTCTCTGCTTAATATTTAATCTGTCCATAAATTGCAGCTAGGGTAATATGAATAGCAATATGAAAATTATTCAAGTGTTGTGATCCATCTCCCTGACCTTGTTCAGACCTTTGCTAGGTCAGGCCAAGCAAGCTGGTAAGCAAGCCCTGAGAGGTAGCAATTAAAAAAAATACACAGAAAATTATTAGAAGAAGGCGAAGAATTATTAAAGGTAAATGATAAGTGCACTACAAAAAGGTTTGCAGAAAGAAAGGAAAGAGAATTAGAAATTGCTTTCATATGTGTTTTCCCCAAGCTTATTGGGGTTGAACTGTTTGTGCAACCTTACCACATCGGTACTATAATGCTAGAGGTATAGAAGGACACTTACAGAAGTAATCTTGATTCTCTGTGGGTCCAATGTCTGCTTTGAACTGGGTTATCTGAGTCCACATTCAGATGTGGGATTTTCTGCCTTGATATTCTGGGATATAGGGCTGTGTGGAAGGACCCTGTGAGTTCCTCTTGTTGGATTTGATTTCCTTGTTGTTCCATTCAGGGCCCTTCCACACAGTCCTATATCCCAGAATATCAAGGCAGAAAATTCTACATCTGAGTATGGACTCAGGTAACCCAGTTCAAAGCAGATATTGTGGGATTTTCTGCCTTTATATTCTGGGATACAGGGCTGTGTGGAAGGGCCCCGAGTCCACACTGCCATATATCCCAGTTCAAAGCAGATAATATGGGATTTTATTCAGCTGTTTCAGAAGGGCCTTATTTGGTTTCCCCATTTGTTTGTTGTAGCCACCATTTTACTCGGACGTGACAGGCTCTTTGGTACTAGAAACAACATAGGATTCTTACCACTACTCCCCTTCTAGAATGAACGTTCAAGAGAAGTGTTCATCATTTAAGACACATGGGAAGTTTCCTTATACTGAGTCAGATTATTGGTTCATTTAATGCAGGATTCTTGGTTATGGCAAGCATCTGTTCTCCAGAGTTTCATGCAGAAGTCTTTCCTATCTGGAAAATTGCTAGTAGTAACAAAAGTCCAAACTTACTTAGCTTCCAAAATCAAATGAGATCAGATAGTGTGTTCAGGCTGGTATGTTAGTAACATACTTATCATATTAACTTAATTCTTAGGGGGAAAAACCCCCTCATATGTCCCTATAGGGACACCAGTTTCTGCAGTTAATTTTCCCCTCACAATGGGCACAAGCATAGACATATTGTTGCCAAATGGTTCCGCCAAGACCTGGGGCCCTTATACATTATATAACTATAGCACTATGATTCCACTGTAATTGTGATGGCTACATCCTGTGGAATTCTGGAGTTTGTAGTTTGATGAAGCATTAGATCTTCCTGCCCACAAATTCTACATACTATATAATCTCATGTATACATCAAAAATTTATTCCAAAATATTCGCACACACACACACACACACCCCAAAACTAGGTTATTTTCCATCTGTCTTCCATAACACAATTTCTTTCCTTTTGTCATGTGTGCTTGAAAACAGATGGTTCTTTGGTGGGTTCCCTGCTGTGACATAGAGAGCAAAGGATATCAGTGCTGTGTTTAGGCTCTCCCAGGACAGACTAAGCCCTCCCATGTTGACCCCCAAAGTTTTACCCTACATTTATTCATGGGTCATATCAAAATTCACAATTATTTTCCCCCAAATATGCCCTTGATTTATACATGACATTGGCTTATCCATGAGTACATATGGCAATTTTCCCTAAATTGCAAATCCCATCCAATGCAATCATGGCAATTAAAGTTTATTTTTAGAGCTATATGCCACTTACATAGTGTGAAATAGCTTCAAGAAAGTGAATAAAGCAGGGCTAGCTTTATTTGCCTGTGACGAGTTGAAAATCTTATGTTGCTGTTATTAGGGTTTTATATATGCCTTTTTCTGCAGTAACAATATATAGAAAAGCCAGTAGGGAAATATGTGCCTATCATCTGTTTCAATGTGCAGTATAAACCAGTAGACCCCAATGCCAAATATAATTTATAATTAACTTGCAGTTTCTTAAAACATTGGGGCAGAGGATCATTTGTAATAATGCCATCATTGCAGATTACTTCTTTCTCCAGAGGAAGTCCCAAGTAAAAGATCAATGATTGTATCTGAGATTTAGGAATTAAACTCATAGATACTTTTTCAGTTTCCTTTATATCATGCATATGGAAGCCATTTAATAACTCTTTGTGTTAAAAACAACATAGTATTTCTGCTGAACTCTTTAAAAATATATACTGTTGGCTCACACTTTTTCTGATGGATGTATTAACACAGTTGGAAATGTTGCTACAGCTTTGAAGGATAGGAAGAGCCTGCATGTGATCAAGGCCAAAGCACATTCTGTTAAAACGTGTTCTGCGTTTGTTACCCTTGTGCAAAGTCACATTAGCTGCGGATTGTACAATGGGAGGAAGATTAAAATTTGAGCAAATTGCTGCATATAAAACCATAATCTTTCATTGACAGAATCTGATGACTTCATGAAATCGAACTATATTTTTGGAGTATACTAAAATAGAATTTATATAGTAATTTTAATACATTTGTTTAAGTGGCAAGACAAAATGCTGATGTAACTTTAATAAGAAGTAATCACAAAAAGAGTTCTGCACATCTGTGAAGTGGATTGAGCTTGTATGATCTTCTCAGCATTACTTTAAAGGAATAAAGCAGGATTGTGTTCTTTAGCCAATGAATACTTAAAATGAAACATGTGTTTTAGTATCACATTGAGTGTTTGGGACAAGTCATTCAACGTAGTTATGCTAGTGCAAGGTGCAAACTGGAAGGTGATGTCATTGCATTCCTTGCATGATATCATTCTTTAAAGTAGTATTCTCTGGAAATTCCCTTTTTTCTCTCCCAACATGATTTATTTTTATGGAGTTCTCTTGCGTACCAAGTCACGGGTATTTTTCTTGTTATTTAAGATAGATTGCTCAGAATTGTCTCTCATATTTTCTGGTCAATTTTAAAATGGGCTTTTGTGTTTTTTTCTTCCTACAAAACATGACATTGTTACTGAAATGGAATAACTGGCATGGGGTTTGCCCATTAGAGGTATATCAGCATGTAGGAATCTGTATTAGAGTATTGATACACAGCAAGAAATTGAGATAAATTTGCCTATATTTCAGTGGTGTATGTTCCTTGCATTGTAATCTCTTGACAAAATAACTGCTGTTCCCTTTTTTTCAACCTTAGCATCCCATCTCTCTTGTTCATAATTTCTGCTGAAACATTATAGTTTTTATATAGCTGCTGAGCTTATCAAACATGAAAAGCAAATACAGTTGATCAATCATATCCACAGGTGCTGCATCCATATTCAGCCAACAACAACTGAAAAATATTGGGGAGAAAAATAAAAAACCTTTGATTTTGCCACATAAAAAGCACTACGCTGATGTATAGGCTGCACCTTTCTGCCATTTCACAAATGTTCTCAAAAGTTCTCTCCAGCACTCTCACACCATTTTCCTACACCATTGCATACAATGGAACTTGAGCATTCATGGATTTTGTTATCTATGGGGATCTCAGAATGAAATGCGTGTGGACTTAACAACTTAAGGCAGTGATTCCCAACCTGTACTTCTCAGAGCCCTGAGGCCTCCTGGTGTGCATCCCAGGGGCTCCGTGGCCACTCCAGGAACATAAAATAAATAAATATTGAATGTGATTAAATAATATGAAACAAAAAGTAGAACCAAGATAAGAAAACTAGAAAATACATCCTGAACAGAAACCTGCCAAGTTGAATTTTGCACTTCCTCTAGCAAAGGACGCTTAGCCATTCTGTTGCTACTATTTCCAGAATTATTATTGTGTGAGATGGACAGACAATGAGGCTGAGTGGGGCGCTGGCCTATCGCACATACTGTCATGTGTCATGTTTTAATAGTCCTGGAACCTAATGTCAGTGATTTCTTGGAACTGGACATTCGAGAATTTTCTCTCTCATTCTCAAATCGAGAATTCTTGGAATCTGATTGAAGCTTCTCGGAACTCTGCCATACATTTATAAAATACAGTTAAAAACATTCAATCCAACATTATAAAAAACCATATATAAACCATTAAAAACATATAATCATAGGTGTCATCCTCTTAGAATCATTATCCAGCAGCATCGTTTAGCTTTAACATAGCTCTTTTAGTATTGGGGTGGTAGTTAATGGTAGCTGTGGAGGAGACTGATGAAAATAAAAGGGAAGCCTTCTATTGAATAAAACTATAGTCTACTACTCATTTCCAGCCCAACCTATAGAAACTGTTCTGGTCCTAAACCAGTGTGTCATCAGAAATGGATTGGACAAACAAATGAAACTTCATCCAGACAAGATGAGGTAACTTGGGCAGTCATAAGGCAGAGGACAAACAAATTGAAACTTAATCCAGATAAGCCATGGTGATCTTAGTCAGAAGGCAGATCAGGGAATAGGGATTCAGCCAGTGTTAGATGAGGTTCATAGTTTGGTTGTACTCCTGCACTGAACCTGGAGGATCAGTTTTCTGTGGTGGCCAGGAGTGCTTTAGCACATTTGAAGCTTGTACTCTTAACTCTATCCATTCTTCAAAACACTGGTTCTGGCCATGATGTTACATGCCTTAGTTACATCCTTCTTGGACTAATGTAAGATGTTTTACTTGCCTTTGAAGAATGTTCGGAAACTTCCAATTCGTTCAGAGAGCTGCAACCAGATTGTTAAACTGGAACAGGTTATAGAGATCATACTACGCCCCTGTTGAAACAGTTCCAGTGGCTGCCTGTGCTGATTATATCCTACAAAGCCCTATATGGCTCAGGTCCAGGGTATTTGGCATGCCATATTTCCCTATATGAGCTGATTTGGGCTCCAAGATCAAGAGAGGCCATTCTTTCAGTCCCATCGCTATCACAAGCACAGTCAGTGAGTACACAAGACAACTGGCTGCCCCCTCACTTCTGAATTATCTTCCCAGGAAGCTATAATGATTCCTGCCTTATAGTCCTTTCTTCTTTGTAGGTGGCCAGTTCTCTCACACCAGAAGTGACTTGCAGTTTCTCAAGTTGCTCCTGACGCTCTCTCTCACACACACACAAAGTGTTTTTTATGTTTTCTACCTGAATTTTATTCTAACAGATGTGAATGGTTTCAATAATATAAAGCTATTCATGTTTTGTATATTTTTAACTCTGTTGTTCGTTTAAATTATGAGTCACTTTGAGTCCTTGAGAATTTTGGGAAATAAGTAAGATATTAATAAAAAAATATCTGTCTCTTATGTAAACCTGATATAGAAGCCATTTGAAAATGAATGTTTTGGGGAACAAAAGCAAAATGTAAATGAGTAACAGATGTCTTGTAATACTGGTTGATGACTCAGTTTTATTTTAAAAAGTCAATTGTGCCTCAGATATTAGAATGTTATAGAATTACAAAATAATCTGCTAAGTAGTAGAGCAAAATCCAAAAGTATACTTGCTAGTAGGTGGTGTTTGTGGTATATATGGGCAAAACATCTGGAGGTTCACAGTTACTGACCTATGTTCTATGTGGAACTGAAACTGGATGTTTCCAATAGCTGAGGGCAGAAATATGCAGGAAAACCAGTCTCCCAGAAAGTTTAAAACAGTTATAAAGTTAAAATACAATTTTTTACAATCCAGTGAGACTTGGGGCTGTGATAGACATCTCTTTAGAGACTTCCCGCAGTAAAATTGGGATGCCTTATATGGATATATATTTAATAATCAGGAATGCCAAATTTGCTCTCGCATCAAGCACAGGCCTTGAAGCCTGATTTATGCAACTGTCTCTGACTTTTCCTATTATATTTCTATGTGAGTTTTGCCCTATTCAAAAAAATTTGGAAAAAAAACCTTTTTTGGGTTACATGTCCCAGAATTCCCCAGTTGGCAAGGCCAGTCACTGGAAAAATATTAGAATGCTGGTATAAAACAATAACTGTCCCAAGCTCTGCTGTAACAGTTCCTGTACACATTAACATTGCATTGGTCTCTTAACATATACACTTAGCTTTTCCTCTGTATCCTGCCCTGTATTAAGAAGTTTCACAAATGACATAAATAACATGAGATGAATTTCACCCTTTCTTTCTTTTCGTTTCAAAAAGTACTACATCTGAAAAGTCTCTTTGTTGGCTTACCTATAGGATTACGGCAGGGCCGTTCTAAATATAGAAACATCCGATAAGCACAGCCACATAGTATCTACTCCATTGACAGCTCTTATCTGTTGCCCTTTTTCATTCTTGCTGTTGCCTACCATTACAGTGTAAGCGTGTCTGACTCTCCTCCTTTTTATCTATTATTTTAGATCACATCTGTTTTTTTCTTCTTTTAGCCTATTGGGCATATCTGGAAAAAGCCCAAGTACAGTTCTAATTTCAAAGAGGAACACATTATTGGAGACTACAATGCAGGCTGTACCATTTTACAGTGTAGGTGATAAACTAGTCTTAAATATTCATATTTCATGCATATTTAAAAGTTCACATCCAGAAGAAAGTTCCACCTTAGAAACTCAAGTACTTATGATAAAGGATTGTGTTGTGAAATCTGGAAGCTGATCCAAGTAATAATCACGTAAATGCTTATGTGCCTTCCATACAATAGCATATATGTTGTAATAAAGCATGCTCTCTTCTCTTTCTCTCGTTCTCTCTACATATCAATTGAAAAATTGATAAAACAAAGCATGCACTATGCCTCTTGGGATAGCATTATGAAAAATAACCTAAGAAAAACATCTCAAAGCAGTTCTTACAAAAATATATACACACATTTTAATGTTGCTACAGAAGACAGGCAAGAGTAAAAGTGTGTAGGGGAATATTTCACATGATACAGTGGGAATAACTATTATTCGTATGTACAATCAGATGAACTGGTGTATAAACAGGTGTTCATTCTCTCTTTCTTTTCTTTTCTTTTTTTTGAACTGACAGTATATTTACACTGAATACATGTATGAGAAAAAGTAGAGTGCTTGTACACAAACCTGTTCTACCACAGTATGACTGAGGCTGAGGAAAATTTGAAAAGTAAATCAGCCTCTTTGAAATTCTCAGCTGTACTCACTTTTGTGTGACTTTAGATACTACCGTAATACCGTAAAAGCCGGGTGCAAACTTGTAAGACCTGAATCTCAATGGTTGTAAAGTAGTTGCAGAATATAATACTAACTGTAGACCCCTTTTCTTCCTAAGTCACACGGGGGAATCTATGATCCCTCATGCTAGATCTGCTCTGAAGTTTCTTGGCCATTGGTCATGATGAAAGGGCTAAAAGTAGCTGGATCTCAACAGTATTTGGAAGTCCACAGTTTACCATTTCTTAACCTATGCAAAATTGTAAGAGGTGGGTGTTCCAAAGCTGGAAACTTGTATACATGTGAAGCAGTTGTTGGAATCCGCACAATTCAGTCATCTGGGGGCTCCAAAGCATTGCCATCTGGGCTGGATATAAATATGGTTCAATCTAAAGTTACACTGTATTGTTGACATCAGGGCAGATGCAACCTGACCTCCTCTCAGGTTTCAAGTACAGCAGCTAGGGATTAGCCTGGAGCAGGCAAGTTACAAGATGATCGCAGGTTGTCCCTACTGTCACTTAAAACAGTAGCTGAGGCATGCAGCCTGATTGTGAAAATACACTTTTATAGTCTCTTTCCCTGCATTTGGTGTTGAACAAACCACTAGGTTCACACACACACACACACAGGCCTTAAAAAAGCAATGCAGATGATGAGGTGATCTCTTTTCTACTTTGTATGTGTTGAATAGGATGGGGATTTTTCAGACACCATGGTTGAGATTCCTCTCCACCTGAAAATATTACTCGGAGCGGTCTAAGGAATTTAAATTGTATGGATCTCCAGTTAAAATGATCATTTCTGCTGGATGCCACTTGAAAAAGGCAGTTTAGAAATTTCTGCATGGAAAAGTAGTGAAGATATTTAGATGTGGTAATGTGTCTCTGAGGGACAGCCAAGTACAGATTTCCACGTGTGTTCTAATGCATCATTTTCATCATGCACATAGATTTGTGAGAATAAACATTCTACTTAATAAAATCATAATGACTTCACAATACTAGAACTCAATGCTACATATTAATCCAATGTGGTCAAAGAATGTATTTTCTGAAAGATATTACTATCTATTCCCCAGGGAATATTGTTTATATTTCTAGTAGAAGAGCTTTTATTTTACAATATAACTGCTTTTTCTTGTAACAAGTACTACAGCATCTTTTGATGTTGGATGAATTCAAATGTTTAGTTGTCTATTTTTTGAAGAAGTATCGCCATCTCAGCACAAACCCCAATTTTAGAAAGCCTAATGTAAAATAATTTAGAAAGTAGCTTTCAAATCTGAAGGCAACAAAGTTGAGCCTTTATTGCAAGTTCATTCTTCTTTACATTTTGTAAGAAATAGAAGTTTCCCCTCGTGGTCACTGTGTTTTGCACCTATGGTATAATCCTGCGCGCTCATGTACAGACAGGTGATTGGACAAATATTTGTGAGTAAGAAGCTAACAACAACATTATTTGTATACCACCCTATCTCCCCAAAGGGACTCAGGGTGGTTTCCAATATGTAAGGCAATCATTCAATTGCTGGTAAGAAACCATACAGATAATTACATCAAGATAAACACATTTGACAATATAATACAATCTAATTAAACTTAACAGATAAAATAAACAACTGAAAACATAAAATACAAAAAAATACTGAAACACACTAAAGATAAAATATTAAAAATCCGTATCATTGTAGCTACATCAGTAGAGGTTCTGAACATGGCCAACTATAAATATTTTTCCTCTGAGTAAAGTTTCCACCTGTAGTGAAATTGTGGGGAAATAATCTTCCTTATTTTGCCAGTCTCTCACATAAGTAATTGTCATCAAAACAAGTGAAATAAAAGTCTTACATTGTCTCTCTTAAAAATCCTACCATATGGATTCTCAAAACACTGGTGGAATTGGAGGTTAGCAGCTCACTTATTTTGTTAAGTAGGAGGTGCATGCAGTGTTAAAATGTATATACAGTATCTTACTTTTTTTCACTTCCATTGGTTTTCAACAATAATGCTGGACTGTGCTACTATGGTATTATCTAATACAATCAAAAGAAGAAAAACAGAAAAGGCTGAATCTTATCCCAGTGGCACCTTCTGTCGAGCCTAGGTCTATGAGAATACCTTAGAGGGCAGGAACAAGCAGCATGAGCTACAGGCTTATGGGGAAATGACCTTGATTAGTCTTTGAGTTAAAATAATGTTTCCACAAGTGACAACTTCTTGGACTCCAGAAACTGGTATCAGTATAACAAACTTGAATTCCTATCATTTTCACCATAGGTTGAAAGGTCTTTCTTGCAATCAGACATGCTTTGGTTGCTATTTTGAGAGAACAGTTTTTTAAAAAGGTTTCTAATGTAGTGCGTAGTTTGAAGCTTGGTGATTTGTTCTTCTGTTTTCTTTAATCAAAGCGATACCTTGAACAACACTTTTAAATAATCCAAACTGAAATATGTCTGCTTTATATTATTACTACATATATTTTACCCAGAATAATGATTTAAAATTCCATAGCCACCTGCTAACAGCTTTTCTGGCACCACTTTGTGTAGGTATTCCATGGTGCGAGGTATTGCTGGTGCCAAGATTGCTTGTGTCTCATCATTTCTGTAACATCTAAGGATTACTTCACCCATTACTCAGAGGCAAACTCAGGTCTGCAATCAACAAGAATTTGCTGCCAACTAGGAACCCTTAGAAGTGTGTCTGCACGATACATGTGTTTGCAAACATAACGCCAGTCTGGAATAGTAGTGGGATGTTCTACTGCAAAAGGCATACAAAATTGTTAATTAATTAAACATAATTCAGTCTCATCCTGCTGCCTGGTTTCTTAGTGTCTATGCTCCAAATCTTTTTGTTCTGAAGTTCTCAATTGGATTTTTGTGAGATCTGGGTTTTTCTAACGTTGATTTCTCTGATGTGGAAAGGAACCGTCTTTTGAAATTCAGCAACCAGGATTTCGGCTAGTACAAAATCCACAGGAAATACGTTCTTGGATTTCACACGGACATGTGAAACTGCAGATAATAGCAAACACTTTTGTTATGAAGCCCCAAGAATAGAGTCATGCTGAAGGACCTAGGAAATGCCTATCGATTACATATTTGATTAGATGTGGATCAACGAGGCCATGGATATTGGTCCCATTTATATAGAGGTTGTATTTACTTTCAAATTTCATTTCAATGTACCAACTACTTGCTTGTTCTAGCCCCCCCCCTTTTTTTTTTTTTTGCTGTTGCCGAATCCTTCACTGTTGCCTCCAATACAAATTAGAGAGCTCATATTTTAAGACATTTTGCAAGTACAATTCTCTTGAGTACCTCCTTTTGAGAGGCAGGTCCCTCATGACTTTTCCCCAAAGATACTCGTTGTCACACATGTAATTTTTTGGGGTGTCAGCATTACTGACTTTTTGGTACTTTATAAAAATTCATCTAGACTTTTCCAGTTTGATGTAGCTGGAAGCTTTTCATCTTTTATTTTTCAAATCTATGAATTTTACAATCGTATTGAGGTTGAGCTTTTTAAAAAAATGCATGTAGACAATGTCAAGATCTCTCTTTTTTTAATAAGGAAGATTTTTAAATACAGGGTTAGTCAAAATGCATAGGCCAATAAGCCATTCAATTGAATGGCTTATTGGCCTATGCATTTTGACTAACCCTGTAGTTTTAATACATAATTCAACATTTACTGTTCAAACTATTCTTGACAAGGCTGAACTTTTTGATAACAAATATTGTAATATGGAAAAAAGGCCAGATTGAAAGTTGTACCTTGTTCTTCAGATTACCATCTATTGGAATTATTCACTATATTCCCATCCTGCTGTTCTCACATTCAGAGCAAATAGTGATTGAACTTTTCTCCTGCTTTGTTTTGAAGGATATTTTTGTGTAACTCAGTATCAACCTTCCTAACAATAAAGTTCTTAAAATATCTCCAGATACTTGCTTTCAGCCTGTAGTGGCATCTTATTCCACAGGGCAGAATGGAAGATGGGTCTGTTACATCATAAGCCTGAAATTATTCATTCTACCAGTATCTACCTGTTTTTATGTTTTTTTTTTAATCTATGTAATTTATGATATCTATTATTCATATGTTTTTGACTTTGTTGTACCCTGCATCAAGCCATCAGGAAAGGTGGGTAATTAATAATAATTCTTATTTATTTATTATTTAATTGAAACATTTATATTCCACCATTCTCACCCCAAAGGGGACTCAGGGTGGAACACAACATATAAATATGGCAAGCATTCCATGTCGGGACATAAAATAACTATAAACATACACAAACACTAAAATCAGTTATATCTACTTTAAAACCAGTTGTTTAAACATCATCATCATCATGCTTGTACTCCTATAATGCTTTTTCAGAGCTTGGAATAGTTACTTTTGCAGGTTCACCGTACTGAATCCTCCAGCCAGCATGATCCAGACTATGAGAGTTTGGATCGTTTACTACAGGGGTCCTCAAACTTTTTAAACAGAGGGCCAGGTCACAGTCCCTCAAACTGTGTGTGTGTGTGTGTGGGGGGGGGGAGATTATAATTTGGAAAAAAAATGAATGAATTCCTATGCACACTGCACATATCTTATTTGTAGTGCAAAAAACACTGAAAAACAACGCAATAATTAAAATGAAGAACAATTTTAACAAATATAAACTTAGTATTTCAGTGGGAAGTGTGGACCTGCTTTTGGCTGAAGAGATAGGATTGTTTTTGTTGTTTTTGTTTTTGTTGTTGTTGTTGTTGTTGTTGTTGTTGTGTGCTTTCAAGTCATTCCAGACTCAGGTTGACCCTGAGCAAATGACCTTGGAGGCCTGTATCTGGCCCCCAGGCCTTAGTTTGGGGACCCCTGATTTAGTATATTAAAAAGTAGCTTCTGTGTAGCTCTGGTTTTTTTTTTTTTTTTTGGTTTTTTTTTTGCCAAATACTCTTTACTAACTATAAACTTAAGCCTTTTTTTCTGTTGGCACATTTGATAACTCCTGGCAGTGTTTTCATTTTAAAAACTCATTGTGCATTCTTACTTTTAAAAACGTGTTTCTTGTTCTTGGCCCTCTGACTGTGGCACCCTTTGATCTCCATGCTATTGGAATAATATTCTGCTCCTGATGTAAACCCATCAAGTGACTCACTCGGCAAGCGAAGCATGTCACCACAAGCGGGTGGAAATCTTTCGGCTTGGCTGGCTGGCCCTCGGCACCGCCCTCTGCTGTTGCGGATATGCCATTGAGCTGAACTGAATACCACGCTGCATGAATTCATGGGCGAAGTATCTGGAATAATTGTTAAGTGGCTCCTAGCAAACCATCAGAATGCAGGTGATGTGCCAAGCAACAATAATTTTCTTCGAGTGGCTAGCAGACGCAGGAAGAAACAGGTTTTGTCTTGACATACAAATACTGTAATTGGCACTGTCAAAATTGTTGCTTTGCTAAATTACTGGTGTGTGTTCACGATCTTTCTATTCTCCAGCAAGCAAAAAGGGAAAACCCAGTAGTGTCATGTACAAGTTGACTTGCATTCTAGGGCAAGGGCGGGTGATTACAACTCCCAGCATTCTTCACAATTAGCTACTTTGGCTAGGGTTGATGGGAGCTGCGATTTAGAAACATGCAAGCAACCATAGGTCCTCCCCCTTGTTTCTACAACACTTTAAAAGGAGAAGAGCGTGCAGTCAGTGTGAGGGTTAAATTGACTTAGCTGAAATTATAGCTGATATTCATGAACCATCGTAATGAGCAGGTGCTGTACAAAGAACAATGAAGGTGACACAGCCCGTGCAGTCTTGTGATCTAAAAGCGACGCCACACCTGAAGAAAGCAAGGGATACTGAAAATAGGAGCCAAGCCATAAAAGATTAAAGTGCTTGGTAGGAAAGAAAGAACACGAAACACATGGAACACTTGAAACATACTGAAGCAAATGCAGAGTGGCCTAAAACGACCCAGACCTTGACAAACCATTAACAATCTGAAAGCTCTTAATCTTGATGTAGGCCATTATTGGGGTGCTTTTTGCTCAGAAAAGCTGCTGGAGCCAAATCAAGGAGCCTCTGTAAATTCCAGGTGTTAGAAAACCAGTCTAAATAGGAGGCATGTATGATATTTTAGAACATGTAATAACACATATGGACAGTATTTTCTGATAATAGAAACAAATTAAAGACACAAAATCCTAACAGGGCATCTTTTCCCACTCAGTTTTGTTTGAGATAATATTTTTCACATTCTGCCCCTACCTGAGTATGATGCATAGGAAATTAGGGGTATGCCATTTTTTCATTAGTTGTCATAGCTGTATCAAATTCTTTCTTCCACCCTGGACATTCCACAGATTCCACCCTGGACATTCACTTGTCTAGTTTCCAACAGACCTCACTCTGAGGATGCCTGCCATAAATGTGGGTGAAACATCAGGAGATAATGCTTCTGGAATATGGCCATACAGCCCAAAAAACTCACAGCAACCCAGTGATTCTGGCCACGAAAGCCTTTAACAACACATGTATCAAATTCGTACTTACGATGCAATATTTCACACGTGGGTGTAGCCCGTGCCAAAAACTTAATCTAAATGTACCCAATATTTTTTTCATTTTCAGTGCAAGCAAGCAAAGCAAAGCCAAAAAGGCTGCCTTTCCTCTTTAAATTAATGGCCTGTCGCCATTAGGAGAGGGAAGCAGCAAGGAGAAAGCAGAGTTCTTTGGAAAGGAAACTGAGAAAGCACAGAAATCTGGGAAATGTAATTTGGGAAGGCAAGGAGCCCTAAGGCAGATAATTTTAAAGGCCTTGCCCTAAACTACATTTCCCAGAATTCTGCTCAGCATCAGAAAGCCCTAATCAGAATATGGGAGAGATTTGTTCCTCCATAGCAGCAGCCAGTCAGAGTTCCAATAAATTGTTGAATCTGAAATGAGAAAGATTGACTGATACTTCTAGTAAGTAAATCTCTGTGTTGGGCAGGAAGAAATTCCTAAATGGAAGTTCTATTGGTTAATATTAGAGACATTCAATGCAATAGCTGTTGTGACTTTAAAAAAATGTTTTTGTAAAATCTTTTTTAAAACTCCCTAAAATGAGTAGATTTATGAATCTTTCTGAAAGTTGAAGGGAATGATCCCTTGCTATTTTGTGTCATTGTATAGAAAATTCAAGGAGATAGAGCTCTTGTAGTTTTTTTTTAAAAAAAAACAATGTTTATAAAAACTGAAAATTCTCAAAAATCCATGGATACGTGAAATGTTCTGAAACTTGATGGGCAAACAATGGTAAATGTGTTCTACCATTGTAGCAAGTTTCACCTCAATAGCTGTAAAAACAAGGGAGAAATGAGCCACTGAAGTTTCCCCACTTCCACAATTACTATAATGAAAAGGTAACGAAATGTCGATACTCTAGTCTATGGAACTTCTTGCTTCATGCAATATTTTTAACTACCCTCTTGACTGGACTCTAAAGCTACCTATAAATTGTGTTTGTGTGTTTTGCCAAGCCATTGACTATTTCTGTTTTTAGCTCTGCCATGCCATTTTAAAGTTCTTATTTTTAGCTCTGGCATGCCATTTGAAAGTTCTTAGGTTTGGGGTCAAAAAACTGTAATAGGAGTGATTTGCTACCCCCCCCCCCCCATTTTTCCAATTAAATAACATGTTGTGCATATTTCACATAGGCTGTGGAAATGCTAAACCTTTCATAGATAATTTGTGGCAATTGTTTGTTCAAGGGAAGATCGGATAGAACAGAGAAAGCCTAATTTTCAGCATGGAGGGTAACCCTTTCCAGACCAAGTTAAACCATGCCTTCTTGTTTAAAAGAGTTACCTAAATGTTATCTGGATTAATGTTCAGTTTATTAATAATTATAGAGCATTTTGATCAGTTCATGGTATCTGATGGATTAAAGTTATTATTTCCATCACTTCCCTTTGCTTTGTTAAGAAAACCTGAAAGAGCTGCCGACCAATTATACCTGTCTATCTACACTAAAGAATGAATCCACTTTAAATCTGGTTGCTGCCTCCTGCAGAATTCTGGGGTTTGTAGTTTAGGGAGGAGCCTTTAACAGCTTCACTAAACTACAAAACCCAGAATTCTGCAGGAGGCAGAAACTAGATTTAAAGTGTATTCATTCTCTAGTGCAGGGGTCCTCAAACTAAGGCCCGAGGGCCGGATACATCTCTCCAAGGTAATTTACCCAGCCCTTGCTCAGGGTCAACCTAAGTCTGAAACTACTTGAAAGCACACTACAACAATAACCCTATCCCATCAGCCAAAAGCAGGCCCACACTCCCCACTGAAATACTAATAAGTTCATATTTGTTAAAATTGTTCTTCATTTTAATTATTATATTATTTTAAAGAGTTTTTTGCACTATTTTTTTTTCAAATGATAATCTGGCCCTCCAACAGTTTGAGGGACTGTTACCTGGCCCTCTGTTTAAAAAGTTTGAGGACCCCTGCTCTAGTGTGATGAAGTAATAGGTGTTATTGAACTACAAGTCCCAACATCCCTAGCCACAGTAGCCAATGCTAAGGGATGATAAGAGTTGTATTGAAACAACCCTCTGCACAGCTGCACATTCCTTCTCTCTGTTATAGTTCAAATGGTCTTAATTCCTCAAAAAATGTAAGAGGACCTGATATTTGGAAATAGGACTTCACCACTCTGTACAACAGACCTAAGAAGAATTACATCAGTGTAAATAAGGAAATGTTATATTATCACCCCCCCCCCTTTTTTTAAAAAAATTTTTTTTACATTAGGTTACAGAACTGGCCAGGATTTTAAAAGTTTCCTACAACTTCTCCATGGTTCTATTAATCTGTTTCAGCATTAAAATATACCATTTTGGGAATAATTGGACTGGAGGACACAAAAGACTATCTTAGTATTTTATTTTTTTCTATCTCAAGGATATGACAGGATTCCTTCATATTTTCCAAAAGGCTATTGAGAACTCGTTAGTTACAACTGCCAAACCAGCTGTCTCCTGGGTGATAATTGTGATTGGTGTCTTCTAACATCAAATCTTTTGCAAAGTTCCACAAAACTGGTTGCAGCAGGAAAAATCAATACTGCTTCTCTAGCTGAGTTGCAAAGACTGTTGAAGGTCCTCAGTGTTTCAGAACAAGAGGTGAAAATTGTGTTCAATTTATGGTGTCACCCATCAAAGACTTGGTGGTCTCAGATTTAACCATGAGAAACGGTAGATCATGTTCTCTCTGGAAGATGCATAAAATCATCCAATGACCAAAATCCACTTGGAGATTTGCAGTAGTTTAAAGAGGGCTATGCCAACATGAATATTTGCAGGGATGTTGAACAAAGAAATATCTAGTGCCTCCTTACACAGTAGTTTTTAAATAGCTCTCTGTATGCCCAGATTTGACCCCATTGAAATTAATAGATGGATGAAATTAATAAAAGGAAATTCAATAGGTTAATTCTGGCTATTCCTTTCTATCATCTTGCATAGTAGGTGTCAGCTTTCACATGGATCCTACTTCCCATTTTTTAAATAAGGGCTTCATGCGAAAGATGCTTCAGTTTCCCCTCAGTTCTAAACTATTAACGATTCTGCAACAGAACATAAAAATGCTCATAGAAATGCTCTAATTCCGCACAATTGTCACAAAATCTGAAGATAAGCCTTTTTTCAGACATCTAGAACTACTTGGTTTGTAATGTGATTTGTTATTGGATTTTTTTTTCCAAAATCGAGAAACTCCCATCACATGTGCATATACACACCCAGTGCCTGCAGTTCCTCCTGCATTCGTTAGGTCAGTGTTGGTCTCTGTGTTTATTTTTATGAAGCTAGATATCAACAGCATATTATTTTCAGAGTGTGTCCTTTCATAAAGGTAGATATACATTTTATTGGAAAGCTTTATCATAAGTATTTTGTATTTAGTATTTCCCATATTTCTAGTCCGCATTTTCTTGAGGCACTCAAGATCTGAGTATATTCATTAAATCAAGTGATTTTTAAATATATTTTTCGAAGCAGTGGTTCCCAACCCAAATGAGGCCGTGAAGGGTTTTCCGTGGCGTCACTGGGCAGTGATGAGCTATGAAAAGGGAAAGCAAAAAATCATGTCATCACATTCTTCAGAAAGATTTGTTTTCATAAATGTGTAATGATCTTTTGTTCATCGAGTTACCTTATTGTGAGGTTCAGGTTCATGTGTGGTTAAGTGATTGGCTCTACAGAATGTGGGTGCTGCTTGGTTTGTAATTGGTTGATTCTTGGTAATACATGTGCACTGAATGCCTAGTCTTGATCCTTGCAGATGGCAACCATTTTTCTTCAATTTCAGCGAATTCTGAGAAGTATAATAAATCGTATGTTGACATGAATTGAAAGATCCCACTTCCAGGAATCTGACACACAGCGCATTGTTTTTTTCCCCTTCTTTGGCCAGCCAAGCAGCCAGCCAGGAGCAACTGCCATGAGCAGAGCAGCAGTTTAAGGTCCAAACACCATAGTAGTCACCAACAGCTCTATTTTTATTGTATCGGAGTCGCAGGTCAATTCGCCGCTATAAAATGGTCTTGCGACTTGAAAAAGATTGGGAACCACTGCTTTAAAGCCTGTTTGAGAATTTATATTATTTCACATTTACTTGAACAATGTTGGGGATGTGTTTTTGTTTCTGCTCTGGAGATAAAGTGAAGTACCTAATGTGCTTGGATCTACATCAGTTTAATAGCAGCGAATTAATCAGATTTGTTTGCTGGATATGTGTTTAGCTTTTATATAAACAGCTAGGAGCCGACAGGGAGCTCTGGCGTGGACTGGTCCATGAAGTCACGAAGAGTCGGAAACGACTGAATGAATGACCAACAAAGCAGCCTATATAGTGTTTTTGTTTCCAGCCTTTAAATAAGTTACAATGTCTTATTGATAATGTGCTACCAGTGTTAAATTGGAACATGGCCACCTTTTCTCAAAATGATGAGTTTGTTTAATCAAGATGAAAATAAAAAAGAGCCTTGGTTATGATAGTGGTGGATTGTTTAATTCTGAGATTATATAACCCAGTCTTCTACTCTGATTTATGTTTGCTGTCTCTGCTATATGTGATTGCTGTATTTATTTATAACTGTGCTATTGGCACAAGGTAACCATCCATCTGAAGAAATAGTCACTTAGGAGCTACTTTTGTGCTCTTGGCAGTCAAACTTGGTAGAAGTCAGTGTTTCATAAGAATAACTTGGGAGTTATTTAATATTGTAAACATCAATATCAGTTTTAAGGTAAGTGTGGTAATTTATTTCCAGTCATTTTCTGTATCTCTGGATGATAGATGTGTATTTCAGCAAAATATATCTGAGAAATGTTTTTAAAAATCCATTATACCAAAAGCAATGACAGAAGTAGCCTCATAATTTATTTTTCAAAAATATTTTCAAATTTCAAGGGGCTCTGACCAGCTCCAATGCTGTTTCCTTGATATACAAAAATACTAACATACAATTTTCCTCTTTTCCACAGTACACAGTGTCAGTTCTACATTTTTATAAAAAAGATTTTAGTTATGAATGGGGAGGTCCACTATGTTATGGAGGTCCTTCACTATTAACTTGCACACATGAATAAACTGAAACATTGTGCTCTATACTTCATAAGAAAATATATCAAGTTAATTGGGTTAACCTCTTAATATAATTTAGGGTTATGAGAGCATTTAGGGAAGAGGCACTGTTATTTAGTAGCTTCAGTGTTGGGCTATGACTGGAAGTCCAGAGTTCGAATACTCAACCCTAGAACTCGCTGAATGGCTTTTCAGCCTAAGAAGAAGGCAAGTTTCTTCTAAAGCAGTGGTTCTCAACCTGTGGGTTCCCAAGTGTTTTGGCTTATAGTTTACCAGCTGTTAGGATTTCTTAAAGTTGAAGGCCAAAGAACCACTGCTCTAAAGAAATCTTGACAAGCAAAATCCCATGTTTAGTGAAGGGTCATCATAGGTAAAATCTAAGGAAGGTAAACAAAAACAGCAGCAATAGAGAACATCTAAATTTACATATGATAAGTGGGAAGAGAAAACCAGAAAGGTGCTAAATTTGGTGCAAGAGAAAGGCAGCTTTCAGGTGTCCAAAAATTTAGTTATTTAGCTCAACACATAGAGAGCATCCCCGGGGGACCTTGTTATCAGGGCATGGAATATTTACTTTATTGAAATAAGTTTGTAGATCTCCCAGAATTCTATGGTCAACAGCTATTCTGGCTGAGGAACTTCTCCACATTCTGCTCATAGAGCAACTAATTGGTTTCCATCTCTGTTGTCAATGATCTTTCACATCATCATATCTGTTTTGTCTGGACTGAGCTTCAGTTTATTCACTCTCACCAGAATGGAAGGTTATTCAGTCTCATTCGGTCCATCCAGGAACATCACCATGTCATGTGGGGCAAGTGAAAATAAATACAGCTGCTTCAGAGTATTGGTGCTACCCCATACAATAACATATTGGTAGTACTGCATTCTGTTACCAAAATTACATTCTCCAGTGGTAAATGTAAAAGTAAATGTACCAGAAAAAACCACAAAGTGTTGTTTTGACATTTAAAGCCCTACATGGTTTGGGTCCAAGTTACCTACAGGATCGCCTTCTCCTATACAATCTACCCCGGACACTGAGGTCCTTTGGAGAATGTTTACTTCAGCGAACCAGAATCTGATGCAACTGTCAGCCAGAGGACCCTTTTATTGGCCACCCTTAAACTGTAGAATGACCTGCCAGAAGAGCTTCAACAGCTAAATGAGCTGTCAGAATTTAAAACAGAATTAAAGACTTGTTTCTTCTGGCAGACCTATCAAGTCAATTTTTAACTATGAATTTTAAGTTGGCATATTAATATCAATGATTTTAATTTGTTTTAATCTTATGTCTATGTCTTTTAGTATATAATAAGAAAAATAAAACTTTATTTCTACCTCACCGCCATCTCCCCGGAGGGTTTCGGGATAGCTCACAAAAGCACTCAAGGTGCAAACACATAAAATTCAATAAGTGCATGACCAATATCACAATAACATGTGATATGTGTTCTAATGGTTTTATGTCTATGTATTTTAATAATATTGCATCCAACTTTGAGTTTTGAGAAGACATGGGTGAGAATTATATTGCATCCAACTTTGAGCTTTGAGGAGATGTGGGAAAGAAATGATAACAATAACAATAGATAAAATGGGCACACGTACTCCAAAGAGCTACAAGTAAATAAATAAATACCAATGGAGAAAAGCAGAAGCAGAAGTATTCCAGTACCACATTCAGAACTTTCTCAGGATTAAGGAGTAGGGTCCAGTGCAAAGTTATGCTCTTTGCTGCTGTTACTAATTGGCAGATCAGAAAGGTGGTGGTATCAAAAGTTGCAGAGAAAACCAAGTGATATATAGGGGAAGTAGCAGTTAGATTTCTTAAAATATTAATGCTTCTAAGTTTAAAATGTTTTTAAACTTCAGAAACTGATGGTGGTCACATTGTGTTCAGCTATCTTGCTTTTTCTGTAAAAATTATTCTGTTACAAGGAGACCAATTGCATGACATTAAAATTTTACCACTCTTCCAATAAATAATTTGTCATTGAGTGTCATAAAAGGGCACAGAGGTCCTGGCTTCATTGTCCTAATGCATGAAACAGAAATGGCAGTTGCTTAAAATTAACCATCTGCCAAAGGAGAGTGAGCAAGCAGGTTAGTTCAGAATAAGACTCAAAAACAAGACAGTTATGTCAAGAATGATGAATGACGGGTAGGAATGAGGCATTTGAATACGTGCCATCTCTGTCAGCTGGGCAAGATTTCCATGTTGGTCTGAAATCTTGCCATTTGGAGTGAAACCAGCATTTGCTGAGAAAAACAGACCTTTGAGAGCAGTCTCTAAGGTGATGAGTACGTTTTGTCTCCTAGGGCATTCCAGCTTATCTCTGCTATTTTTGTAGTGTATCCAAGCAGAGCTCTCAGCAGGTGTGGGATTCAAAAAGGTAAGGCCAATAAAAGACAGGCTATCTCTGTCTTGCAGTGAACTATGCTGTCTGCTGATAGCAGTTATTAGTATTTGTTCCCTTATATATTATTTGATGATGGTTGTTTTTAGTTAGGAATAAAGCCATATGAATCAGTGTAACTTCTCTGGAAGAAAAAAAACCCTGATCTTCATTTAGCTTATTTAATGACTGTTCCCCGCAAGAGATCAGATCCTCAATGCAACAGCTTTTCTGGGAACTTCTTTTTCCACAGAATATTTGTGCCATTCTAACTTCCCCTTATTTCTCTTTTATATCATAAACTAGCTGTCCCTTGCCACATGTTGCTGCGGGCCAGTCTAGTTAAATGGAAAAGAAAGAAAAGAAGAAGAGCAGCTTTCTAATATATTTAATTTCACAATGCTTGGGGCATACAATATTTTTTGTTGTTCCATTGTCTGTGCAGATATAGAGATTGTCTGGTTTGCTGGCTCTAGAACACACAACATATAATTGTCCATGTGAGAAGCAATCTGTGTCTACATCTGAACTGCACAATTCTAAAGATTGGCCCTGTGGACTTAGGGCCCTTCCTTACAGCCATATAACCCAGAAGGAGCCCTAATGAAGTAAATAATAAACATAAAGTGACATTCCTGAGGGCAAGGGTGGCAATGGTGGAGGGAGGAAGGGAGGAAGGCCCGACCCCATCGGATGACACAATGATTGATAGAAAGGGCTTTTTAAGAGGGAGGGGGGCTTTGAAGTTAGGATAGCCCAACAGAGGGGGTATGATGAACATGCCTATGCAGCCAAATAAACACACAGAGTCCAAGAAGTGAGACCTGCCTTACCTGCCCAAAGAGGTCTGGCTGAGTGGCCAAGGCATGCTCCCTCTCCCTTGGGCACAACTTTAGACTAAGGCAGAGAAGCGGCGTTGAGGGGGGGGGAAGGCGAAAGCATGCCCCTGAGGCCTGCCCTTGGGCAATCCCATTCTCTTCAGGGCAGAGCGAGCAGTGCCAGAGTGAAGAAGGACAACAATAAACTACACTCACAATATGAACGCTATGGTAAACGACACACTAAATATTTAAATTGAAATTAATGGCAATAATTATGGAGACAAAGACATCTAAAAAACTTATCAATACGGGTTGAAGAAAATTATTATAAGTTAATATGGAAATGGTATCTAACACCAGTAAGATTAGCACACATAAATAAAAATTATTCAAAAAATTGTTGGAGAGGGTGTCAAGAACCAGGAATATATATACATATGTGGTGGCAATGTAAATATGTAAATAATTTTTTGGGGAAGGTATTTAGAGAAATAGAAGATATAATGAATACTGAAACAGAGAGTAGTCCTAGTATAGCTTTATTATCAATATATAACAATAATCAATTGAAAAAAGAGGATAAAGAAGTGATAACAAATTTATTAACAATAGCAAGACTGCTTATAGCAAGGAATTGGAAAAAAGAAATAAATATACAAATAGAGGAGTGGTATAAGGAAGTATGGAAACTGGCAATAAATGATAAGCTGACATGTATATTAAAAGTTAAACGAGGTATATGGAAACAAAGTGATTTTGATGATGCATGGAGAAAAGTTATTGTAAAAGGATTAAAAAATAAAGAAGGAAAGTTACTGCTACAAGAAGAATTGAGATTTTGGACAGGTGACATGTAAAAGTTGTGGCTTGAGATGGGGGGAGGGGAGCACAGCAGTGAGGAATAGAAAATATGTTTAAGCGGAATAATAATACTAGATGTCAAAGTATGTTAGGTGTATTGAATAATATGTAACTGCTATAAAACAAATGTATAACAAATGTAATAACTATGATAAAATAATAAAAATATTTTTAAAAAATTAAACTAAATTGCAACCTATGAAAATTTAATTTAACAATACATTCAGAAACATTGAAACAGAATCGTAAAATATGTAGTTTAGCGTGTGTTGCTTTGATGTCCAACAGATGGTGCTGTTTTTCAAAAAAGTCTATTTTTACCTGTCATAGGTGTGACATCTATGTAATACTAGGTATGTGAAAACATAAAAACCTGTGCCTTTTTGAATGCTACATTGTTTCAAAATTTCAACACAATCAGTGAAGAACTTTGGGAGATTTGAGATTTTGAACAAATGAACATTTACATTTTTATTTATATAGATTGTAATTACTTCCTTTGGGTACCCCTTGCCTACCACTTCGTCAAACACATTGCCAGATGTTTCCTAGTAGCAGAGATCTAAAACGAAGATACACATGGCTTTAAAAACTGACTGACAAATTCAACATGGACATAAAACCACAGAAAATCCCAACAGTCTTTAAGATAAGGATGCCTTAAGTTGAAAGTACATAACAGTTTTCTGAATTCCCATTTATCTATTAGGTGAACAGACAACCATCCTAACATAGGCAAACTAGTATTTAGGCAAAATGGTTGTAGGTTGTAGATGGCAATGATCAGTGGAAAGAAACTGGCATTCTCCCTGCTGTTTCTTCCAGCTAAATCTGCAGCTGTTCCGTCACAAAAGCGTCTCTTGGCTCCCTATACTAGACTGCTCTCTGAAGTGTGATGGATGACACTGTTCCATCATTAACTATCCTGGCTGTGGCCTGCTAACTGTGGGATCCTGGGAGTTGTAGTCCAAATAAAAAGGAAGATATTCTAAACTCTACAATTGCGTGTATTTTTAAAGACTGAAAATATTTCCTTAAAAAGGAACTAACCAATAATCATTTTGAGATACAAGGATAAACTGCATCAACATAAAGCGTCTATGGGTCAAAATATTAAATCATACCAGTGCTGCCAACATATTCCACAATGTACTGCATGTACCTGAAGAATGTATGTCATTTTCTGTATGATTTTCACAATTAAATGAAATAATTCTTCACCAGCTCCAATCAATTGACTCTTCTTTGGCTTGTTCATTTGTCAGCTGCATACTTTGAGCTACGTCACTGATTGGGTTTCTGGCCTTTATGTCACTATGTTTTGATACTTTGCTATCAGGATAAGTCCAAAGACATTTTTCCTGAATGCACTCATTCTTTGCACAGTAGGGTCTAGATCAGTAGGCTTGTTCCAGGGTTTAGAGGACCATATCACACTTCTGGAGCCCCAGAGGGCCACACTAAATTGCCTCACATGCCATTGTTTCACTTGAAAGCACCATTGTTTCATTTGAAATCATTTTTCAGAGCTAAACAGATTATTTGGCTAAATCTGCCCTAGATTACATGCAGTCAATGGGGCACATACTTTACATCCTGATCTGGATGGCTGGTTTTCCACAGTTAACCCTACATATGTTTTAAACTTTAGCTCTCATAATCCTAGTTATCTTGAGAAGTGGTTACAGATTCTGAAAGTGGGAAGTCCAATCTTTGGAGGGCCAAAAGTTGAGAGACACTGATCTAGATTCAGCCAGATTATCTTCAAGTGTTCTGTGCGTCCTAGATGCTGATACTCCCTAGCGATTAGTCATAGTAATAATATTTTAAGAAAAAAGGTGTCTCCTTTTACATCCTGGAAAACAATCCTGCAGGAGCCAGTCCTATATCTTGTTGATTTTACTGAGTAACAGGATGAAATATTTAAACTCATGCACAACCTGCAGTCCAAAATGACAATTGTGTACATGTGTGTGTGTGTGTGTGTACCAAAAGTGCTTTCATGAAGGTCTAGCCCAGTGATTCTCAGCCTGTGAGTCCCCAGATGTTTTGGCCTTCAACTCCCAGAAATTCTAATAGCTGGCAAACTGGCTGGGATTTCTGGGAGTTGTAGTCCAAAACGCCTGGGGAGCTGCAGGTTGAGAACCACTTGTACCTGGGGCAAGATGGTACAGAGGAGCTGGCAGGGCTGGCATTTGGATGTAAATTCAGATAATGCAATCCTACTCTTCTCTATCACATAGTGCACCTGAGGGCAGCAGGTTAATTTAGGAAATATCAGACAGGTCACGTGTTTCTCAAAATAGAAGGGCCAGAAAGCTCAGGAAATAACATTTATTGGATTGCAGCTGCCCTGCAACAACTGCTGCCCGAAGCACATGACTCAACGAGTCTAATGGAAATGTTGACTTTGTTTCCAATCATGCACAGATGAACTTAGTTGTTTTCATTCTGGTTAGAGTCATGTATGTTCATTTGCTAGGGTAGATACTGATTCATAGGATTACCTAGGAAATCATTGCACAAGGCACGGAAAGTGGAAGTGGAGCATGATAATAGCTCCATTTGCAGCTTACTGCATAATGTCGCTTTTCAGCTGTTGTCCCGTAAGATACTGTTTTTTAAACATATTCTTTTTACTAAATGAAAAAGTTATCTCCCACTTACACTGAACTGTGATATACCATGTGAAAGTTTAGTTGCACTTTTACTCCAATTTTGGGTGATTGGGAGCAGCCTAGTGATGCAATAAGGAAGAAAGTAATCCTGCTTGAATATCATTTTTACAGACATCACAATAGTGGTGGGGGAGGAGGTGCATGCTATAAGGCTTCTAATCTTCACAAATGTGTTTGGAGAGGCTTGAGACCCACAGTATTCCCTCCTTGTCTCTAAAAATCCTGACTGCCAGCCAAATCCATACATCGGTTTTTAGTCATTCATTTGAACGGATGAATTCTCAATTGCTTTTCCTTGTACTTGTTCAACAGAGCTCCTTTTGAAATTTATATTTTTGGACATTTGCAATTCATGTAGTTTTCAGTTATGTGAACAAGCTATATGGAATTGGAAGGGGCAGAATTGCTGTGCACCACATGATTAGCCTGCACAGTTCATCTTTACAAATTGCCAAAACCTTTATGTGCTGTAGAGAAGCCAAACACAATTCACTTGACACAGTTGCTTGTAAATTATTGGCCGTACATACATCCAATATTAAGGCATGCCTGATTTGCAAGAGGCCATTATTGTCTACATTCAGTTGGTTCACTTTGCAATTGCATTATTGTCACTTCAAGTATATCACTGGTGCTGCTTTACTGTGGCAGATCTGTGGTCTCAATTCACTATTTCTGCATAGCTTCATTGATTTCAGTGGGCTTTGCTTGCATAGTAAATTATGTCTCAGTCACCTTGTAATGTCCATAATGAGAAAACATTTATGGGAAGCTTGTGTCATTAGTGGCAAGCAGAACAGGTGACTTGCAGACTACTGTGTTATAATATACAATGTCCATACTTCATCCATTTTTGGATTACTGTTATATGATTCCTTTACATTCCCTTCAACCCTGTTGTGTCTGTGTTTGTGTGCACACACATACACACAAAAATTCACACACATACTAGCTTGGGTGCCAGGCATTGCCCGGGTTTTCTAAAAAAATTTTTTTTTAAATTGTACAAAATGCATAAGGTTGTGGGTGAACTGCAGTTGGCAGTCAGGATTTTTGGAGACAGGGAAGGAATACTGTGGGTCTCAAGCCCCTCCAAACACATTTGTGAAGATTAGAAACCTTATAACATGCAGTTCCTCACCTGCTACAATCGTGATGCCTCAATCAGTACTTAAAGTTTGTTATGTTGGGCAAGTCTGGGTGTCAGTGTGTTCTCTAGATGTAGGGTAAACTACAACTCCCACTATAGTGAGTCAGTCCCCTCAAACCCCACCAGTAAGTTGAGTTAGTCATGGGGGTTCTGTGTGCCAAGTGTGGTCCAGATTCATTATCAATGCACATAACTGTTTCTCTGGTTGTGGGTGAACTACGAATCCCAGAAAGGAAGGTCAGTTCTCCCTAAACCCCTCCAGTAATCAAATTTTGACATATCAAGTATGTGTGCCACGTTTGTTCCAGATCCATCAGTGTTTGAATTCACAGTGCTTTCTGGATGTAGGTGAACTACAACTCCCCCAAATCAAGGTGAATTTTCCCCAAAGACATCCAGTATTTTTTGCTGGTCATGGAGGCTTTGTGTGCCAAGTTTGGTCCAATTCCATCTTTGGTGGAGCTGAGAGTGCTCCTTGATTGCAGGTGAATTATAAAACCATATCTACAACTCCAAATTGTCCAGGTCAATTCCCCTCAAAACCCACCAGTATTCCAATTGGGCATATTGGGTATGCATGGCAAGTTTGGTCCAGATCCACCATTGTTTGTGTTAATAGTGCACTTTGGATGTAGGTGAACTACAATTCCTATAAATCCCCCCAAAGACCTCCAGTATGTTTTGTTGGTCATGGCAGTTCTGTGTGCCAAGTTAGTTCCAGGTCCATTGTTGGTGGAGTTCAGAGTGCTCTTAGATTGCTGGTGAACTGTACATCCCAGGAACATACAACTCCTATAAATCATGGTGAATTCCCCCCAAACCTGTGAGGAGAAATACATGCCTCCTCATTATTTAGTTTAGGTCATGACATTTAAAGTTCTTGATCTCACTCATTGTTGGAGGAGAGGATGTGATGGAATGGGAGAACATTTTTTTAAAAATACAGATGAGTGGTAAGACTGACAGAAAAACCAGGAAGGCTCTTTGTTGGTAGTCTTATGCATGATGAGAAGAAATAAAAACTATATCCACTGTGGTTGAATGACCTAAAATAATCTCATACATGAACTTGAGAACATGCTATAAATGCCCTTTTGTCCTAAGGTCCCCCAGGATAGGAGAACAGTGCGATTTTCAAGGCCAGCTTGAGTTCAGATTGAAACAGGTGAAACTGGTGAATGTGATGTTATTTGGGTCAAAGCAAGGCTGGATAATGTTCAGTGGAACTGGGATTCAGCTCCCATGTGCATTGATTCTGAGATTGATATTTAGTAATTATTTATTTATTTACAGTAATTATATTCTGCCCTTCACATTCCGAAGGGAACTCAGCAGCAGATCACAGAACACATATAGGGCAAACATTCGATGCCATTATACAGATAGGACAGACAATAGTACAGATAGAGGTATATAGGCATTTCCCATCTTTGGCATCCTGGAGGTTGTGCTTGATTCTGGCCACGGGGTGGGGTGGGAGGTCTATTGTTGCTCCATCCTTCATGTCAAAAAGCCCTGTTCACAGAATTCCTCCTTTGACAGACGACAATTGCTTCCTCCCATACTGTCTCAACAGGATGTCTCATCATCCTGCCTTCCAGGCAATCTGTTTTGCCTCCCTGAATCTTGTAATATTTTTGCTCAATGAAGAGAACTGGTGGCTTTGAAAACTTGCACGGATTTTAGTTGTTCTTTCACTGGCATACCAAAAGTGTTATACAATACAGATTTTGAAACTTAATGGCAAATTTAGGACACTTCCAGACAGGACTTAAACCTGCGACAAAGGAGATGCACCAGGAGACCGGGGGGGGGGGGGGGGGAGGTGTCCTCCCCTCATCTCCTGATGTGTCATTTTCTCATGCCAGAAGGGCGCAAGAAGTAATGTAATGGCAGCCAGGTACGTTTAACTTAATTTTTAGTGGTTATTTTGGGGTTTGGGAGGAGGGGGTGGGTGCTCTCTTGGTTTTGACCCCAAAAAACTGAGATGGCTGTGTGGATTGGACCTAGGGATCATGGCATGTGGTCCCCAGCCCAATCCACACAGGAGCCATACCTGGTAAAACATGGATCTTACCAGGTGTTTAATTAATTTGGTTTTACCGAAGGCATTGTTTTGACGCCTACAGTAAAACCACAAGAGATCCCACATTATGGGTCTGAATGAGCCTATAGTGTGCATTTAAAGCAAATCTTTGTTGCACTAAAGGAACAACTGCACCCTTGAAGTTTCATCAAATAGGAAGTACTAATAAAAAGTCCCATTTACAAAAGAAGATGCAACCACTGGGATTTCTGTTTTATCCTGAAGACAGTTTAATGTTGGTCACATGTCAGACAGTTGTGATATCTAGACTATTAATACATGTAATGTGCTAAGAAACCATTATCCCAGTTCACACTTTTGTTGACAAACTGGAACTTGTAAATACATCTTTCTTCAGCCGCTTCCCCCTCAAAGTTTTTAAATATATTTTCTGAGTTTACTGATGGGAGTTGTTTGGAAGACTGGAGTGTAGAAAAGGACCTGCTATTAGTACTAATAATAGGACTTGTGTTAGTACTAATCTATGTCAAATGAAACAACCCACATGTACCAAATTAGTATTGCTTTGCAGGAGAGTGGTGTAGGAGAGAAGTTGTGGTCTGGTTTAAGCTATTTTGTTACCTGAGGTAGCATAACAAACAGCCTTTCGTTAAACCAAGTTAAATTCCTTGAACCACCAAAAATATTTCCCACACCAGGAGGCAGGAAACCTCTGTAGTACATCTTCCAGTCTATACTAGTGAAAATACAATAGTGATAAATGAAGGTGTAGAACAAAATATGCACATGGGTGAACTTTCCCCATTCCCCAAATTTCCTTTCCTGTGTTATATTGCTCTGGAGCTCCCGGTGATGCAGTAGGATAAACTGCTGAGCTGCTGAGCTTGTTGACTGAAAAGACGCAGGTTCGAATCCGGGGAGTGGCGTGAGCTTCCGCTGCCAGCCCCAGCTTCTGCCAACCTAGCAGTTTGAAAACATGCAAATGTGAGTAGATTAATAGGTACTGCTCTGGGGGGAAGGTAACAGCACTCCATGCAGTCATGCCGGCCATATGACCTTGGAGGTGTCTATCGACAATGGCGACTCTTCGGCTTAGAAATGGAGAGGAGTACCAACCCCCAGAGTCGGACACGACTGGACTTAATATCAGGGGAAAACCTTTTTCTTTACCTATTATATTGGTCTAGGCACATCTTCTCCCAGCAAGCTGTACTACGAAGAGAAAAACATTTCAACACAAAAAGTTAATTGCTGAGGGAGGACTCAACTCTCCCCTTCCCCCCTCACTTGCATGTAGGATTTAAATAAAGCTGTAACCAGTGCCAGCTGTAGATGTGGATGGATCAGGTATGTACATAAATGGACAACTCCTGTGAGAACTGTTTTGATAGTGAATATGCCCCAAGTGTATATTGACACTTCACAAATATAACAGACTGTTGCCACATTTAAATACCATGGCTCCATTCTAAAGTATTTTAGGACTTGTCATTTCGTGAGGTATTTAGACTTGAGCAGTGGGCTTCCTTGAATTATATCATTATAGCTCTCTGATGGAAAATTCAAAGTAACTCACCAAACTATGATGGTGCAATGAGTTAAACTCTTGTGCTAGCAGGACTGCTGACCTATAGGTTCAATTATTCGAATCTGGGGAGAGCAGGTTGAGCTCCCTCTGACAGCTCCAGCTCCCTATGTGAGGACATGAGAGAAACCTCCCACAAGGATGGTAAAAGATGAAAACATTTGGGTGTCCCAAGGCAACATTTCTCAAGTTGCTCCTGATACACACACACACAACTACAAATGGTATGATTACATAGGATGGAGCCATAGAAGTCCCAGCAATATCAAAATGCTATACTTATGTAGTGTGGATATGCCCCAAGTCTAAACAGCACATATGAATATTGATCTGAGTGACAGTGTTGTATAGTGGTTTAGGTATTGATTTAGCACTTAGGAAATCCAGGTTTTAATCTCCACCAAGCCATGAAATCCATTTATACCTTTCATATGAGCCAGACTAACTTCAAAGTTGTAAGAATAAAGTGGAGAAAACAAGAACCATGTCCACCAACTTGAAGCCACTGAAGGAAATATGACATATAAAAGTATCTAACAAATGCTGTAAGTAGCTTCTGGTTGTGACCTGGGGATCACAACCAGATACAGTGAAGGTATCTGCCCTTGCGCTTTGCTACTCTGCTGCTGTGTATGCATGCTCAGTGAGGAACACATCTCACCACACTAAAACGGTGGATGTGGTTCTTAATGAGACATGCTGGAATCCGCCCTAAGTCCCCACCCCCCCGGGGGTCAAGAAGGGTGGGGTACAAATATCTGAAATAAATAATAAATAAATAAATATCACAGGAGGTCTGCACCCTATGTCCCTGGAGAAATTATACTGTTTAGCCAGTATTGTATCACCTGACATCCGCCGGGAAGTAGCAGCCTGCAATGAAAGGACCAAGGCAGTGACATCTCTGGCCCATTCCCTGTTCGGATATTAGCCAATGCTTTAAATCAAGAAATAATTTTCTAAGATTTACAGAAATATTCGCAGGAACACCTCAGCAAGCAAGAGTCCAAAAGTGGCAGGCTAAAAACTGAAACCTCAAGCCATGAGTAATACTGAATGAGAAACACCCCCCCCCCCCCCGGCACACAGAAAACTGGGAGACTTGGAAGGCGCTGAACAGACTGCACTCTGGCACCATGAGATGCAGAGCCAGCCTTAAGAAATGGGGCCACTAAGTGGAGTGCGAGGGTGGAGAAGAGCAAGCCACAGACCACCTATTACAATGCAGTCAGAGCTCTGCCACATGCACAATGGAGGACCTTCTTATAGCAACACCAGAGGCACTCCAAGTGGCCAGCTACTGGTCAAAGGACATTTAGTATAATGCCAAATTTTTAAACTGTTTTAAAAATATATATATACATTACAACTGTACCCACGGTTCACTTCTGATACAATAAAGAAAATCTAACAAATAAACATTATAAGGGCACTTTCCAAACATACCAAGAAAGGTCTAGCCAGGAATCACGCCTGCATTCCCATGGCCACATCTCTTCTTGGGTTTTAAATGTTTCCAAGTCGTTATCATTCCTTTTGCCCTTTTTTCTAATGGGCTCCAAGGAAAGCCCTCAGAGGTTAGTCAACACAGAACAAATGAGGTTTACAGAAGTGTGGACACAACGTGGTTGTGCCTCGCTTCGCAAATGTAGAAGAATTCTTTAACAAACTTCTAGAGGACACAGAGAAAGATTTTCAGGAGTGTGCTCAATTCCTTTTTCTTTGTTCCAACACTACAATGTTTGCAGGATACAATAGCTGCAATTTTTAACTCACAAAGCCTGGCTTCTTTTCTTCTCTCCTAAATCCCCTTTTCAAAAAGCCTCCAGTCGCTCCTATCCGGCAAACAAATGCCAAGGCTGTTTTGCTTCAATAGTGCATTTGTAAAAAGTGTGTGTGTGTGTGCATGCTTTCAAGTAGCCTCTTGCCTTATAGAAACCCCAAAGGTACAGCTAGACAATTGCTGCATTAGGCTGGAGCATGACCCTACTGACCCTGCATTAGACAATTACTGCATTTGGCTGGGACTTGACCTGGATCCCTTGGAAACTATTTCACCCTTTGGCCCCAACTTGTCTGCCAGAATCTTGATGGGTTTTTTAAAAAGTTGGCAACCCTAAAAGACAGACATTTTACTAGTGTTAACAAATGATTTTGAAATGGCAAGGTGGAGTGGGCAATAGTGCTGTTCATCTTCAAGATTAACCCAGCACTGCTGAATAATAATAATAATAATAATAATAATAATAATAATAATAATAGTTGTGTTTCAAATAATATATAAATGTTTCGTGTGTGTGTGTGTGTATGCTCTGTTCTTTTTAAGTGACATCATAACTCAAAATCCACTGGACGAATTGCTGTCAAATTTGGCCACAAGACACCAACTAATACCATCACTTAATTTTTTTTATCATTTGGGAGTTGTAGTTGGTGGGATTTATAGTTAATCTACAATCAAAGAGCATTCTGAACTCCACCAATGATGGAATTGAACCAAACTTGGCACACAGGTCTCCCATGACCAATAGAAAATACTAGAAGGGGTTGGTGGGCATTGACCTTGAGTTTGGGAGTTGTAGTTCACCTACATCCTGAAAGCACTGTGGACTCAAACAATGAAGGATCTAGACCAAACTTGGCACAAATACTCCATATGCCCAAATATAAACACGGATGGAATTTGGTAGAAATAGACCTTGACATTTGGGAGTTGTAGTTTCTGGGATTTATAGTTCACCTACAATCAAAAAGCATTCTGAACCCCACCAACGATAGAATTTGGTGACCCTTCTGACACCCCCTCACAACTCCCCCCAGGGGTCCTGACCCCCAGGTTGAGAAATGCTGCCTTAAAGCCATCCAGTCCAACTCCCTTCAGCAGGGAACATAATCAAAGCCCTCCTGAGAAAGAGCCACCCAGCCATAGATATTGATAGCTATATTGATACACACTCTCACACACATATATGTATATGACAGATATAATATCATAGATTTGAAAGGGACCCCTAAAGAAGTACAATTATATGTTGCATGCTCCAGGGTAGGCAAACCAGACAATCTCTACATCAACACTGACAAAGAAACAACAAAAAAATACTGTTTACCCACAAGCATAAAGAAATTACATATCTTAGAAACCAACACTTTCTCATTATTTATTTTCCAGATCACCAGACTGGGCCACAGCAATGTGTGGCAGGGGACAGCTAGTAATATAATAATAACTTTATTCTTATATTCCGCCACCCCAAAGGGACTCGAGGCCCTTGTTGGGGACCAAGCCCAACAAAAACAGAATAAAATATAGCACAATTAAAATGCATTGCATTTAATAATTAAAACAATAAAACCAAATGAAGTTCTATGGAATTTGGAATCATATGCTTTAAGTTCTTTTTTTCTTTCACAGCAAACTAGAAATCTCAGGACTTTGTAGCATTGAGCTATGGCAAATAAAGTGATTTCAAACTGCATTCCTTGTACAGGATTGATGAAGTGGAACGTAAAACTAGATCTATGAGTTAGCGAACGCTGACCATGTAAGAGGAGAAACTGGGTTTGTATTGGTTTTATTGATTTTATTGATTTTATGGTTATAATGCATGAACTGTTGTTAACTGTGAATTGATGTAATTTTGTGTATGATTGTTTTATGATGCAGGCATCGAATTGTGCCCTTGCCTTTGTAAGCCGCCCTGAGTCCCCTTCGGGGTGAGAAGGGCGGGGTAGAAGAACCCCAAATAATAAATAAATACAGCATAGTTGCACCCTTGGAGATATAACAACAACAAAAAGTGTAATTTGCCATATTTTATTACAGATTTTTGTTCAGCAGTTCCAGAATGCGAAAGACTGCTTTGAAAACAACATTATTTTCCATTCAATAATTGCCATTATAGGTGTTTAGAATAATGAACTGTACTTTTTCACAATGCACATCTAGCTAAGATGTGTTCATTAAGTTGCTTTTTAAAGAAAGCATAATAACACTAACATCTGTGTCCTGCGCAACACACACAAGGAATTAAATCATATAAATCTGTAACCTTAAAAGGAGTGAAACCAGATATACCACAAAAGGTGTGAGATTATTTCTCATTACATGATGTTTATGGTATCACTAAGTCATCTCCTGGTTGTTAGAAAAATGAATTGGTTACAGGCAAGGTATTATTTCTAACTATGTACTTCCAGGTTCTAGTAACAGTAATTAAAACTATCATTGGTTTTAAACATGTTTTTTGTTGAAGTTTCTTCTGCTTTTGAAGTCTTTAGACTTCCTGACCTTTGGCAGAATGGAAGATAACAAACAGGAGATGATAAAAAGCCTCACAGGCACACATGGTTATTAATAACACAATTAAACCTAATTCTCTGTAACATGCCTAAAGAGGTGGAGCAAGAATGGGCAGTCATCATTCTAACTGTTAATCATACCCCCCCCCCCCCTTTTCCCCTTCCTCTTTCATTCAAATATATCTGTAAGTGAGTTGCTAACTTTGGATTCTCCACACACCATTACCAAATGAAGAGGGACAAGTACACAAATTGCACCTATAATTGAATTCCTTTTATAATTACATTGATGGATGCAACCACTGTCTCTTACACGAGGAAGCCATTGGCAGCTTCTTAAAGCAATGGTGGCACAGATGTTTCTGTGGGCACACCTTCAATAGAACAAGATGTAATTTTGAACTTACAGGGTGGAGCGCCTTTTCATAAAAAGATATTGTGGGACAGATGACTATACTTTTCAAGTCCTGCCATCTCCCATTATCCCTATGAATAACAAGTTATCTCTCCTCCCTGTCCTCCTTTTCATTCCTTTCCTACCTTCTTTTCTTTTTTCTTTCTGTGTTTAACTGTGGGAAATAATTTCTGTAGGTATTTTAAAAGGGATGAAGATAGAGGCAATAACAAGTATCACTTCTGCAAATGTGAATATGAATTTGTTAAATACACTTTGCCTTCCATATCCATGCTCAAAAATATTTGAAAAAGACAAATTCCTAAAAACAAATGTTGATTTTGCCATGTACTGTGCTTTTGTGTGTGTCAGGAATGACTTGAGAAACTGCAAGTCACTTTTGGTGTGAGAGAATTGGCCATCTGCAAGGATGTTTCCCAGAGGATGCCCGGATACAGGGGCGGCTCAACCCATTACACAAAGTAAGCATTTGCAGTACAGTTGATTTTGCCCAGCGGCACTCTTGAGGGGCTCTTGGGCGAAAATAGACCTTGACATATGCGAGTTGTAGTTACTGGGATGTATAGTTCACTTAACATCAAAGAGCATTCTGAATTCCACCAATGATGGAATTGAACCAAATATGGCATACAGAACTCCCATGACGAACAGAAAATATATATCGGTGACTGGTTGGGGGGCGGGAAATACTGTTTGCTTACCATTGAAAATTATCTAGGGCTGCCTCCACCCAGATATTTTGATGTTTTGCCATCCTTGTGGGAGGCTTCTCTCATGTCCCTGCATAGGGAACTAGAGCTGACAGAGGGAGCTCATCCACGCTCTCTTGGATTCAAACCTCCTACCTGTCAGTCTTCAGTCCTGCCAGCACAAGGGTTTAACCCACTGCACCATAATCTACTGTGGCCTCCTTCTATCTCGCAGATCCCATTACTGCTAGTGAGTAAGTGTTTATGATTCAAGATTTGATTGTATTCAAGCTTAGACCTAAGGCCTGTTTCTGAGAAATATAAAAAAAAATATTTTAATGGTAGGATGGCATGCCTATTTGTGGTATGAGAAAACAAAAATAGAGAAACAATTTGGAAACCATTTTATTAGAGTGGCCTTAATGAAAATTTGGGACAAATACAAGAATAGACTATATCCAAAAACACCATTGTGGATCTCCCCTATAGAAGCTTTTCACAAGAGAGAACTAGACCAAGACATATGGATCACTTATAGACAATTAATAAAAAACAAAATGGAGATACTGTACTCAAATCTCCAGAAGAAATAAAAGAAATAGATAAAGATTTAACATGGTTCCAATATTGACAAATAAGAGAAAATTTCATAGAAGGAGATGCGGTTTCAAAGATAGGTTGGACCTGAACCATAGAAGGCTTTATAGGTAATAACCTGCACTTTGAAATGTGTCCAGAAATTTGTTGAAGGCCAGTGGAGTGGCTTTAATAGGCACATTGTATGCTTCCTATAATTAGCCCGTTAGTAATCTGGCCGCCAATCTTTGCACTAGTTTCTGGGCCATTTTCAAAGGCAGCCCCACATAGAGTGCATTACAGTAGTCCATTTTGGATGTAACTAAGGCATTGACTACTGTGGCCAAGTCAGGCTTTTTGAGGTATGGTCACAGCTGGCACACAAGTTTTAATTGTTCAATGGTCCTCCCAGCCACCACCGACACCTTCAAGCATCAGTGATGAATCCAGGAGAACCCTCAGACTGTGGACCTGTGTCCTCAAAGGGATTGTAACTCCATCAAGCACAGGTTGCCACCCTATACCCCGATCGGCCTTGTGATTGACCAGGAGGACGTCTGTCTTCTCTGGACTAAGTCTCAGCTTGTTGGCCCTCATCCAGTCCATCACAGCTGCCAGGCAATGACTCACGATCTGGAGAGCTTCCTTGGATTGAGGTGGAAAAGAGTAGTAGAGTTGTGCGTCATCTGTGTAGAGATGGCACCCTACTCCAAAATTCCGGATGACTTCACCCAGTGGTTTCATGTAGATGTTGAAAAGTATGGGGGAAAGAATAGAACCTTGTGGGTTCCCACAGGTCAATGGCCAGGGATCTGAGCAGATGTCCCCCAACATCACCATCAGGGTACAATCCTCCAAGAAGGAGCAGAGCCACTGCAAAGCAGTGCCCCCAAGACCCATTCCGGAGAGCTGGCGCAGGAGGATGCCATGGTCAATGGTATCAAAAGCCGCTGAGAGATCTGGGAGAACCAGAAGGGACACCCCCCCCCCCCCATCTAGACCTCTGCGGAGGTCATCTATCAAGGTAACCAAAGCTGTCTCTGTTCCGTAGCCAAGCCTAAAACCAGACTGCGAGGGATCTAGGTAATTGGCTTCATCCAAGAATCCATGGAACTGGGAAACCACCACTCGCTCCAGAACCTTGCCCAGAAAAGGGAAATTTGAAATGGGCCAGTAGTTGTTTAATACAAAGGAGTCCAGGGACAATCTTCTTGATCTTCTTGATCTGTAGTGGTACCAGTCTAGCCTTGTAAAAACATTTGTCAAATGAACCACCAAAGGAGATACCCTTTTTCCCATCCCAAGAACACATTTTGACATATATTAGTACTAATAAATAAATGTATTATTATAGGAACGTATAATATTAACTTGTGTGGTATATTTGTTTATATTACTGTTCAATTAATGGCTGATATAGCTATTCAAAAGACACTTTTTGCTCTCCCTCCCTTTGGTTCCCCCCCCCCCCCCGATTGTATCAAGCCATAGTTTCTCTTGTTACAAATGTAACATAAGCTACGAAATGTTTCCATCTTCTCTTAATGCTTGCTTTAAACACATCTTAAGACTGGCATTCACAGTTACATCTTTTGCTGAACACTTAATGAATTCAAGACACTGTCAGATATAACATTTTAGTGGTCTTTGTTCAATATTAAAAGCGTGGGAAGCAAGAACCACTAATATGGATAGCTTGAGACGCATGTTTGCCTCAGGTATTGAAAAAAGTGCTGCTCCTTCAATGTACTGAAGTGACAGTTTAATTTATCTGTATCAGCCTGGGGCCTTCTCACACTGCAGACTTACCTTCATCCCTCCACATATACAATTTTGACTTTTGCTGATTCAATTATTAACAGTTTTCACTAAAATGTTCATTCTAAGAATCCTGAGATCCTCTTGTGTGATTCTATAATCAATTTCCTCTACTCATGCTGGAGGACTAGAGATTTGGGGAGAGATCATTTTTCTAGGAACACTTCTCTACTGTGATGCCATGGCCAGCTTCCAGTTTTTCACTTTCACGGGGGTCCTGTGCCTCTAACCCCAGAGAAAGTGGATGGCTAATAGTATAATGGCTGGTAATAATCCTGACCTTCTTGGAAAAAAGACCTTAAGTTGTGGCTTTGGGACCAATCTTTTGACAAATAAATGGAGCAGTGCAATTAAGTGACTACAAATTAATGTGTTGATAAATAGAATGGCCCTAGATTACATTTTGGATGATGTGATTTTAATTGATGTTTTTAATAAGTTTGGTTTTAATTGAAATTGTGTTTTGATATGTGTATGTTTGTAAGGCCACCTTGAGTCCCTCTGGGTTGAGAAAGGCAGGATACGAATATAGTAAATAAATAAATGCTGTAATAATGCTGTAATTGCATTGTAAATAAACAAACCATGCTTGTCATGTCAACATGCCATGGAATTGTCATGTCAACATGCCATGGAATCTTAGGATTCGTACTTTAGAAAGAAGTATTTAGATTTCTCAATTGGAGAGGTCTTGGACCTCACAAACCACATAATTTCATAGGATTGAACTACAAACTGCATGATTCCATTGGATGGAGACACTGTAATTAAAGTGGAATAATAATACTATAATTATGAAGTGTGAAAAGGCCCCATGGCAAGAAATTGTGCATCTAATTCAGCAGCAAGTGGTGACATGTAAACACAAAGCTAGCTAGGACTGGCATCCAGTTGTTTCAGCTCAATGGGCTAGCATTTCTTGCTAAGTCTTCTTAGCCCTCTTGGGGGATCTGGAGACCTAAAGCAATTCTCAGTTTTCTGTGTATTTTTTTCTGAGGAAAACTGAAGGACCTAGGGCCCTTCCAGCCAGGCTCTATATCCCAGGATCTGAGCTTTCTGGGATAATCTGGGATAAACGGAAAACCTGAGTTCAGCTCCTAAGATATAGGGCCTGTCTGGAAGGGCTCCTAGTGGTGAGTTTGAAATGCCAACTCAGCTCTCTTTCTATTCTCTTCTGTCCTCTTCAGACACTGTTAATGCGTTCCATATCATTTACTATGTAAATATCACTCAAAAAAATCAATATATTGGTTTGCCCAGCTGCTTTATTCATCTTATTATACCTAGTTCACTCAAAACAGTTCTAGTAAAAAAAGACAAACGTGCCGCAATTGCCTCAGCACTGCTCAAATCTTATCCCCATCATTCCCTTCATCTGTTGCAAAAATGAGACTGGCTACCTTTGATGTAATTGAAAACAAAAATATTGCAATTTCTGGGATGGATCTGTCAGGGTGGCAGTCATGTACAGCCCCAGATGTTGTTGGACTACAACTTCCTGCATTTCTTCCGATTGGCAATGATGGGTAAGAATGCTGCAATATGCCATCCTATATCATAGAATAAGGTGGGAGATTGTGTAAGGACCAGGGGCTAAGTTTTCCACCCAGAACAATCCACACAGCAAGTCCAAGCACCTTAACTTTCTTTAGGTCTCCTCTCTTAATGGTGATTAGATATATGCCATTCCCATTGGGATATTTGGGATGCTTATAGTTGTTGGGATTTTTTAAAGCCACTGGGGTTTTTTGCATGATTTTGGAGCAAAATTTTCCCTACAAGCATGCAAAAAAATAATAATGGTGGGCTTTGGAACACTTGTGGGACTTCAAGGGCCACAACAGTAAGGCCCAAGGACCTCACTTTTCCCACTCCTCTCTAGAAAAACTCCCACCCTTGCTTTAAACATTTGTGTGTGAGAGGTGGAGATGAGGTTGGTGAGAGCAAAATAAGGAAACAGACAATGTTTATAAAAATGTGTTTTAAAAATAATTTGTGTTTTTTTTCTTTTTATGTTATATTCTACTTTTCTTCCATCATAGGTCATGAAGTAGCCATTGAACCACACTCTACTGCTCTACAGCTAGAGGAGCTCTCAGATGGAGAATCCCAATTCTCTCACTAAACTAGGACCTGGCAGTTAAAATGAGATCAAGCCATGAAAATTGTAATGTAGGGATAACCCCATCATTACGTATCATTGCACCCTGCATTTACTAGTCTTGGATGTGCTGTGTGTATTTTTAATATTATCCTGCTTTTTATAAATTGGTTTTTAATTTTTTGTATGCCATGCCACTAGATTGACTGTATACTGGAAATGAGGGGTGGTGGAAGCTGCTCTTTCATTTTGGCTTCAACAGGACACTGTCTAGTTGTCCTGCACTATTTACCCATCCATTAAATGCCCTCATTCTCCCCTGATCATTAAATGGCCAAAAGAATGTGCAGTTATCTGTTGAAGTAGGCTTGTGTACAGTTGGAGGTGGTGATGTTACACAAGGAAGTCCTGGATACCTCCTTGTTCAGTGTTCTTAAAAAGATAGGTTACATTGATCTATTTCTAACCATGCAACTCTGGCAACTGTTTCAGATCTCTCTTTAGTAGCATTTCAACTGATTTAAAAATAAAACATAGATTATTTTACAATGAGGGAAGATTGTTTTTTTTCTTTTTTACCCAGTGGGTCCTGACCTTGGGTCTCAGGAATTTGAATAAAATATATTGTATTATTAGCATAGCACAATATTAGCATTATTGTGAACCTTTGCCTTGGGGAGATAGCGTGGAATACAAATAAAGTTTTATTATTATATTACTATATTGTACTATATCACTTTACTGCAAAATTATTAGTAATATTACATGTAATATAAAATATATCATTATTATATTATTATATTGTGTTATTAGTATTATATTGTATTACAATATTATGATCAATATTATATGTACATACAATATATTATTATTAGCACAGCACAATCATAGAATCATAGAGTTGGAAGAGACCTCATGGGTCATCCAGTCCAACCCCCAATATTAGTATTATATATTACTATATTGTACTATACCATAATACTGCAATATTATTAGTAATATTACATGTAATATATAATATACAGTTATTATATCATAGTATTATTGGTATTATATTTTATCACATTATAATATTATTATTAATACTATATATATATACAATATATTATATTATTAGCATAGCACAATATTAGTATTATATATGACTATATTGTTGCGGGGGGGGGGGGCTCCCAGCTGATGACCCAGGAGAACATGGTGGAACTGTCTTCCTGGCTCCCCTTCTTCACTCTGGCCCCAGCTGTATTCCTCCCCACAGAATTCAGAGCAGCTATGTTTCTGTGATGTGTAAAAAACTAAACAAGCCTGCACCTGCAAAGCTTCAGCAAGAAAGTTTTGTCACGTGCCCTCATATTTTGGAACAGTTTTCTAATATTCATAGAAAGGCAGAAATTAAACCTCAGGCTTTGGAGCTTTGATCTCTTGCCTTTAAACATGTATTTTAGGCTCCTTACAGATTCCTACTTGTTGTAACACTGGTTTACTTTTAGTTTTCGTCACAAAACAGCACACCACCATGCTAATTAGGGTCCTAAATACTATAAAGGCACTGGATCCTGTATGCTAAGCAGGATCCGTTTTCTTTAGGTCTTGGATAAAACTACCTAAAATAATCTTCCACCTTGTGTGACTGTGAAGCAGAACAGACAACTCCGCATCTGTATGTTTGTCCACTATGCCCTGCCTCATGTACAGAGGAAGAATTGTTGGAGGCTACAGACAATGCCATTGCTGTTGCCCGTTTTTGGTCAAAAGATATTTAGCTGCCTGTACTCCTTTCATCCTTGAAGTGACATCCTTGAAGTGACCGGACTGACCTTGAGGGAGCTGGGGGTGGTAACAGCCGACAGGGAGCTCTGGCGTGGGCTGGTCCATGAGGTCACGAAGAGTCGGAGACGACTGAACGAATGAACAACAAAACTCCTTTCATTTTTATCAGTTTTATACTTATCTATGCAATGCTTTTGATACAAAATAAATAAGGTCTTGGATGTGAGATTGCCAATGAATACCAGGTCGTGTGGGCTATATTTCAGAGGGACAAACTGGCAAAACCACCTCCGAGTATTGCTTGCCTAAGAAAAACTTACACACATATACACCCCACCTAATTTGCCAAAAGGATCATACCTTTTCCCCCAAAAGGATAAAGAGGAAATATGCCATTTCATTGCCTGTTAAACCCAGAAAGTGTTTTGAGGTTGAACTTCTCTGATACGTTGTAACCTCTTTTTTATGCATGAGTTAAAATGTGGTTTAGGAAACCAGACAAAAGAGACGTTTTCTGTTCTCTCTTCTTGTTGTTGAACCATGTTCTACTTCAGCACAGCTGCACCTGTTGCTGACACCTGTTGTCAGCAACAGGTAATTTTTATGGTGTCAACAACGCAAAAGGAACTGTGTTCTGGCTGAGGATCTTAAGTGCAGAGGAGGAAAATTACCTCAAGCTAAGGCATCAAATTTCCATGCACCTCCTCTAGCAAGCTATTTACTGTGTAGATATGGAAATTGTGGGTAATTCACCCATGATCACTCTTATGATTTTTGTTCTCATATGCAGTATTCATCTGAAGCATGATCGCAATTGTATTTACATCAGAGCTCCATTAAAAAAACCCACCCCAAATTACTTTTGTGTCTGTGTGTACTCATCTAGTAACTGCAAAAGTAATCACAACAGATACAGGAGGGGGGGGGGGAGGAGGAGATAAAAATAAAAGGGGCTACTACTGAACAAACTTTCAAAAAAACATGTTTGTCATGTATGTCTGTAGCATGCACTATTCATTAATACAGTTTAGATCCTGCCTTTCTCCTTTTACAGCAGTGGTTTTCAACCTTCCTAATGCTGTGACCCCTTGATACAGTTCCTCATGTTGTGGTGATCCCCAACCATAAAATTATTTTCATTGCTACTTCATAAAAGTAATTTTGCTCCTGTTATGAATTGTAATGTAAATATCTGATATGCAGGATGTATTTTCATTCACTGGACCAAATTTGGCACAAATACCTATACACCCAAATTTGAATACTGGTGGGGTTGGATTGATCTTGTCATTTGAGAGTTGTAGTTGTTGGGATTTATAGTTCACCTACAATCAAAGAGCATTCTGAACTCCACCAGCGATGGAATTGAACCAAACTTGGCACACAGACCCAAGGTGGCCAGCTGTGAATACTGGTGGTATTTGGGGGGATTGACCCACGATTTTGGGAGTTGTTGTTCACCCAAATCCTTATGCATTTTCGAATGGGAGCATTAATAAAAAATAAAAGGAAAGACTGACTTTTTTCTAATAAATAGCATTACAAATTCCCTAAGGTGCTTCTGCTCCTCCTCCTCCTCCTCCTGATATTGCTGGGCCACTCTCAGTCCCAAATCACGCAGGCACTTTTCGCCTTGCCTTCTTCAAGGGATGTGAGCTTTCCTCCAGCCTCACATGCTCTCCCTCACCTGCGAATGAGCATCATGCTGCCATATGCCAAGCACGCCTGCTCTCCCCTCCCCACTTGAAGTCTCAGAAACAGCCCTCCCCTTGGCTGAGAGGCCAACTGAGAGGCTGGTCAATCACAGCATGAGGAGGGATTTTGGTGGAAGGATTCACCGTCTGGTTTCAAAAAGGAAAAGAAGGAAATGCGGAGGGATCTTCAGCCTTCTCTGCCAAAGGAGTTCATAAGACCCTCAGGGGTTCATAAGACCCCAATTTCTCTTTCCTCCTGAGCCCAAACTAAAAAACTAATTTCAACTCAGCTGAGCAATGAAAGGAAAAATGGGAATGTGACCTGCAGATTCAGGTAAAAGCAAACTGTTGTAGCCTCTTCTACCTGGGTGTTCTTCTACATTAAATAATTTTGCCATCTTGACTGCACTCCAGATTTATAATTTGTAAAATGTTGTTGTGTATGCCATTAATCTCAGATAAATTCAAGAAATCTATTCATTAAGTCACCTTTAAGTAATTATTTTGGAATTATTGCAGAGCAGCAGGACTTACACTGACTAGATGTCATGGGAGGAAGAAAATATCCATCCTATGTCATCACTGTTTTTCCTGAATACTATTGGAAGAGTTCTCCTGGTGGAAAATGTTCATAGTGCCAAATACTCTTTTGTGGATCGCTGTTAAAAATGAAACTACATACGTGATGTTCCATTTATGTACAACCACTGCATCTCTGGTTTAATAGATGTTGTAAGGTGCCTTAGGTCCCATACTTGGAAGAGATGGAGCCCCTTGCTGTCATTTCAACCTTTTAGCCCAGTGGTTCCTGACCTTTTTTTGACCAGGGGCCACTTGACCACAGACCACTTTGACAAGGGACCACTCTCCAATATTAGTACCAAAAAGGTTATGAATCAGTGTTTTGGTCAACTTTAGATTTGGTTTGGTTATTTGGGATGCTGATTCAGAAAATTTCATTAGATAGACCACATCAGCTCTAGCTTCTGATACAGAACATATGTCATTCAGTAGTCACCATCTGCTTGCTCACAGAAAACCATATTTAATAAGCCTTGACACTATAAGAGGATTTTGTGAGACCAGTTAATCTATTGCAATGGTGTAGTAGTGTAGTACCGGTGAGGCTGTGGACTATATTTTAGTTCTTGCGAACCACTGGTGGTACACAGACCATAGTTTGGGAACCACTATCTTAGCTCAAAGAGCTACAACACACAACCCCCCAAATATTATTAGACTAAAACTCCCATCAGTTCTACCCAGCAGAGATTGTGCCAGAAACATGCCATAATGAACATATCTTGAATCTAATGTGATTCCTAATGGTCTATGAGGAAATAATTCCTTGTATAGTGATGGTAAATCAGCCTATCTGGATTTTTCTCAAATAATGTCTCCAAGCCAATTATTCAAGAGTAGGCTTGAAGCTGACCCCTGGAAAGCAGATTGCAGTCTCCTCTTTCATTCACTTTTTTCTTTTGTTCACTTTTGGCATCATGTGTCAGAAGATTCTTCTCCTCGAGCACATTTCTCTATTAGCTGAAAGCTAAGACTCTATATACACTTGTCTTGGTTTAAGTCCCCTCATACTGAATGGCACATACTTCTGATGACTCTCTCTCTCTACACACACACACACACACACACACACACACACACAAGCTCTACCTGCCATGCATTGCTGTGGTCAACCTTCCCTCCCTCTTTCTCTCCTTCTTTCTCTCCTTCCTTCCCTTTTTTTCTTTCCTTTTCTCCTTCCTTTCTTCTCTTCTTTTTCCCTTCCTCCCCCCCTTTCTTTCCCTTCCTCTTTCTTCCCAGTCTTCCTTCTCTACCTATTCTTGGACTGCAACTCCCAGCACTCATCTTGATCGATCTACCTACCTAGCTATCTACCTCTATCCAATCTATCTATCTGAAGGATTGCTGGGGACTGCAGTCCAGGAATAGGAAATTGGAAATATGCAGGAATTGGGATGCTCTTAAAGAAATCCAAGGAGAAGAAAGCTTGCATCTTGGAAGCAGTGTATTTGGATGATCCTCCTCTCCTAAAGGGTCTGGTCTAGGGGATGCTGGCAGCTGTAGTCCAGAAGAGAGTGTGGATATGCTATTGTGTGTTTTATTTGCCAGGGGAGTCGTTTTTATGCATGTGCTGTAGCATCTTTTTGCTTTTTTGGCTTTTTAAGTCCCCTACACTATGTTTTA